>NC_070589.1:29854380-29891880 GCF_027409825.1 Scomber japonicus
TACCGTCTTCTCTCCTCTTCCTTCCATCCTTCCATCTTTCTTCCCTCCCTTCGATCCTCCTTCCTTCCTTCCTTCCTGTCTTCCATCTATCCTTACTGTCTTCTCTCCTCTTCCTTCCATCCTTCCATCTTTCTTCCCTCCCTTCGATCCTCCTTCCTTCCCTCCTTCCTTCCTGTCTTCCATCTTTCCTTACTGTCTTCTCTCCTTCCTTCCATCCTTCCTCCCTTCCTTCGATCCTCCCTTTCTTCCTTCCTTCCTTCCTTCCTTTCTTCCTTCCTTCCTTCCTTCCTTCCTTCCTTCCTTCCTATCTTCCATCTTTCCTTACGTCTTCTCTCCTCTTCCTTCCATCCTTTCATCTTTCTTCCCTCCCTTCGATCCTCCTTCCTTCCCTCCTTCCTTCCTGTCTTCCATCTTTCCTTACTGTCTTCTCTCCTTCCTTCCATCCTTCCTCCCTTCCTTCGATCCTCCCTTTCTTCCTTCCTTCCTTCCTTCCTTTCTTCCTTCCTTCCTTCCTTCCTTCCTTCCTTCCTGTCTTCCATCTTTCCTTACGTCTTCTCTCCTCTTCCTTCCATCCTTCCATCTTTCTTCCCTCCCTTCGATCCTCCTTCCTTCCTTCCTTCCTTCCTTCCTTCCTATCTTCCATCTTTCCTTACCGTCTTCTCTCCTCTTCGTTCCATCCTTCCTTCCTTCCTTCCTTCCTTCCTTCCTTCCTTCCTGTCTTCCATCTTTCCTTACTGTCTTCTCTCCTCTTCCTTCCATCCTTCCTCCCTTCCTTCGATCCTCCCTTTCTTCCTTCCTTCCATCTTCTCTTCCTTTCTTCCTTCCATCTGTCTTTTCCTTCCTTCCTTCCTTCCTTCCTTCTTTCCTTTTAACAGTGAAAATGAACATTAATAAAAGGCTTATATATAAAAGCTTATGACCCTTTTTCAAGTTGTAGAATAATTTCCTCTTTTAATGATTGTCAATAAAGACCATTTTGAGACAGACGCTTGATTTCCATAAACACACAAGGTTATTGCACATTCAGTGATTTTCAATATCATCAGACTTTTGTTCCATACACTTTAATTTCTATTTGCTTATGAATCATTTAATATAGAAACAACGTAAAATGAAAGAAGGACAGTATAAGAATATTTTATGGTAATAAAGCTTGTTATATAATATAATGCAGATTTCCATTTTAATGATATTACACCAAACGGAAATCCATTTGTCCCATTGATTTCATACTTCATTTTATATATTTACATACTTTATTTCCTTAATCTTTCTGTTGTCCTCGAGTCAAGGAAGGAAGGGAGGAAGAGGGAAGGAAAGGAGGGAGGGAGGAGGGAAGGAAGGAAAGGAGGCAGGGAGGAGGGAAAGAAGAAAGGAAAGGAGGGAGGGAGGAGGGAAGGAAGGAAAGGAGGGAGGGAGGGAGGAGGGAAGGAAGGAAAGGAGGGAGGAGGGGAGGAAGAAGGAAGGAGAGGAGGTAGGGATGAGGGAAGGGGGGAAGGAAGGAAAGGAGAAGGGAAAGGAGGGAGGAAGGAAGGAGGGAAGGAAGGAGGGTGGAAGAAGGAAGGAAGGGAGGAGGGAGGGAGGAAAGAAGGAAGAGAGAAAGGAGGGAAGGAAAGAGAAAAGGGGATGGAGGAAGGAAAGAAGGAAGGGAGGACAGAGAGAAGGAGGGAAGGAGTACTCATTGTAGTTATATTGCTGTTCCTAAAGTGTATTATTACGTTATTGGATCATTATAATTATTATTGATAAATGTGAGTAATATCTAGTATAACCTGCAGCTATGGATCAGATGGTATAGATTTTATATATATCTTATAGCTGTAATAACAATGCAGTAGAGCTATAAGTACAAGAGCTATAAGATTTACCTCAAAATTATACTTAAATTTATAAAATGTTGTTATAAATAAATGTCTATGTGACGGAGTATTGTATTAAATCTCATATATATATAATTTTCTTATTTGACGTGTGACTGCAGGCTAATTTAAACCGTATCATTTTTCTCCTGCTTACATCGGATCGATTTTGACCTCGAGCCTCCGGGTGCCAAAAGGTCCAATTAATGCAGCCGTGGGGGGGGGGTGCGGGGGATGGGGGGGTGACGACCAGACCTGGTGTTGCATATTTTTTAAGGAGCCACGTTACCACTTCTGTCACGCGCGTCGGCCTATTGTGAGGAACTCCGGGGGGCCGCCGGGGGCCATTGTCAAACGTTGGGGGTGGATGTCAAGATGGTGGGCAGCGAGGTGAATGACCCTTATTGTCCGGCTGAGGGCGGGTGGGGGGACCCAGAGGCTACTTCCAGCGATGCGTCACGGCCGTGAGAACGGGACCCCGTGAATAGGCCGGGGGGTCAGGGTCAGGACAGCGGGCAGCTCAATTAGCACTTAAAGCAGGAGGAGAGCAGCTGAGATAGCCTCGTCTCCTGCACCGGCTGTTCATCTGACTTCTACTTCTTTTTTTTTTTTTTTTTTTTTTTTATTATCCCACCAGCTCTTGTTTTTGCATACATGCTAATCATGCTGTACCTCACACACACACACACACACACACACACACACACACACACACACACACATGCACCAACTCCTGGGGGGATTACGAGCCGGGTTCGGTCAATTTGGTCAGTTTCAGTTTCTCCCTCTTGTGTCATTGTGAGCAGCAGACAATGGCCGCTTGCTCCGTGAGTCAATGTTACATCTGAGGTTTTGATTTGTGTGTTGACATGTAAATAATTTCCTTGGCTTGAAAGGTCAGTGTCAGTTTAATAAGTTAAAAAGACATTGTTACCCCCCCCCCCCCCCTTTTCGCTTTAAGAGGGGCTATCCAGCCAATGTTCAATTTACATGCTAATTAATGTAAGTTTAAACAACAATAAGAAAGTGGCGGGAATTGCTGATCATTCCTATTTAGTTCACATATCAATCAAAGTAGTTTTGTTTGGATATGTGTATTTTTCAATTGGTCACAACTTTAATAAATATGGTTGTGTACTAGGCATGGGCCGGTATGAGATTCAGGCGGTATGATAACCATAAGAAAAAATATCATGGTTTCACGGTATGGTGGTATTGTGATTACAGCTCTAAAATGTTCTTAAAAGGAAGAAAAATAAAGACAGACATGTTAATTTAACCTGAATCTGTAATGACAGTGTGAGGGGTCGTGATACTCTACGCTGCAGCTGCACCACCTGAGGGGTTTCTGACCAGCACTTCCTGTCTCTGACCAGCACTTCCTGTCTTTGACCAGACAAAAAACAGCTCATACCTTAGGAACGGTATGACAGAAAATTTACACTCTCTAAAGTGTATGATGCATGGGCTTCACAGTGAGACCCCAAACAGACCCATCACCACATGTTGAAACCATAAGATGAAATAAAATATACTTAATTGTTCTTTTAAGGTCATTTTTCCTCTGATTGGACTCACATTGGGCAATTGGGCCAAAAACATTGGACGCAGTTGTCTTGAAGGAAGGGGGGAGGAAAGAAAGAGAGAAGGAAGGAAGGAAGGAAGAAAAGGGGAGGGAGGGAGGAAGGAAGGAAGGACAGAGGAAGGAAGAAAATGGGATGGAGGGAGGAAGGAAGGAAGAGAGGAAAGAGAAGAAGGAAAGAAAGAGATATGGAGGAAGGAAGGAAGGAAGGAAGGAAGGAAGGAAGGAACAGTCAAAACAGACAGGGTGAGAGGAGGATGACAGGAAGCTTAAGCACCAGTAGTTTTTTTTTTTACTCCACACTTCCTCTCCCCTTGTCAAAACCTTTCCCTTTCCGGCTGTAGCACAGGAGGCAGAGCAGGTCCTCCACCAATTGGAAGATTGGCGGTTTGATTCCCGGCTCCTCCAGTCCACATGTCGATGTGTCCTTTGGTAAAAAGATACTTAACCCTGTCCCTGAAATCACTGTACAGTACCAACAGTGTGTGAATGTTAGATGTTAGCTTCCTCCTGATGAGCAGGTTGGCAGCCGGTGTGATAGCTCCTGCCATCAGTGTGTGATTGTGTGTGTGAAGGGTCAATGTGACATGTAGTGTAAAAATGCTTTGAGTGGTCATAACGAGTAGAAAAGCAGCATATAAGTAGAGTCCATTTACCGTTTTCTGGTAGTCAGTATTACACCGACTGTGTAAGTTGTTCATGGATTTAACAGAAGAGATAAAATATACTTTATTGTCCTTTTTAGGGTCATTTTTCCTCTGATTCAGCATCGCTCTGCTATAAAAGACTCCTGTTGTCCTCGAGTCAAGGAAGGAAGGGAGGAAGAAGGAAGGAAAGGACGAAGGAAGGAAAGGAGGGAGGAAGGAAGTGAGGAAAGGACGAAGGAAGGAAGGGAGGGAGGAAAGAAGGAAGGAGGGAGGGAGGGAGAAAAGAAAAGAGGAAGGAAGGAAAGAAGGACAGAGGAAAGATGGAAGGGTGATGGTAGGGGGAGCAAAGAAAGAGAGAAGGAAGGAAGAAAAGGGGAGGGAGGAAAGAAGGAAGAAGGGAGGAAGGGAGAAAGAGGAAGGAAAGAAGGACAGAGGAAAGAAGGCAGGGTGAAGGTAGGGGGGAGGAAAGAAAGAGAGATGGAAGGAAGGAAGGAAGGAAGAAAAGGGGATGGAGGAAGGAAAGAAGGAAGAGAGGAAAGAGAGAGGAAGGAAAGAAAGAGAAGGAGGGAGGGATGAAGGACAGGAAAGAAGGAGGGGTGAAGGTAGGGGGGATGAAAGAAAGAGAGAAAGAAGGAAGGAAGAAAAAGGGATGGAGGGAGGAAAGAAGGAAGGAAGGGAGAAAATGAGATGGAGGAGGAAGGAAGGAAGAGAGGAAATGGAGAAAGGAAAGAAAGCGAAGGAGGGAGGGAGGAAGGACATAAGGAATGAAGGAGGGAGGAAGGAAGGAAGAAAAGGGGATGGAGGAAGGAAGGAAGAGAGGAAATAGAGAGGAAGGAAAGAAAGAGAGAAGGAGGGAGGGAGGGAGGAAGGAAGGACAGAAGGAAGGAAGAAAATGGGATTGAGGGAGGAAAGAAGGAAGGAAGGAAGAAAAGGGAGGAAGGAAGGAAAGAAGGAACAGTCAAAACAGACAGGGTCAATTTGACCCGGGAGGACGACAGGAAGGTTAACAACCAGTATATTTTTTTTTTACTCCACACTTCTCCTTCCTCTCTCACTGCATCTCGTCTCTGTTCACTATTCTGCACAGTTTCAGGTTGTGTTACGTGTCAGTCGCCTCGAGCTCAGAGCCTCCAGCAGAGACGAGGTGATGTCTGCTAATCTCACTTCTGTCTAACCTCCTACCTCCACATTTAGTTTCTTTTTTTAAACTTTCAGTCTTCAACTCCAATCGACGCCGACTCCAGTGACATCACTTGAGGCGATTTATCATATTTCACACAGCTCTCTCTGGAGAGACATGAAAAGCTTTATATCATGTTGTACTCCTCAACACCTGGAAACAGACTTCAGATCAGTAGAAGTCGACTAAATCTTACTTGTGCTGGAGGATTTGAGAATATTTAATGTAATGTTTTTATTAATTTCATACATTAGTTTGCCAGGCTAATGCAGTGTTATCTTTCCCTTTTTCCTGCTGGGCTTTTGTGTTTCTACTTGCAGCCAGGTGGGGAGTTCTGGTCCTCTGAAATTCGGCCAAGGCGGAAGTAACTTAGAGCTGCATTCTATCAAAAGGCCACCAGGGGGCGACCGTCTCTATACAAGTCAATGGAGAATTCACCAACTTCTCACTTGATTTCTAACCTCAGTAAACGTTTTCAAAATGTGTTTATGGTCTCAATCGCTAGTTTAAAGCCTTCTTCAATGCAGTATGATGTTCATTTGGGACATTTTGGCCTCCCTGATTTTATATGTGACGATAAAGCAGGGTATGCATTAGGGCGTGGCTACGTCCTGATTGACAGGTTGATTGGCCGATGTCCTCGAGATCCAGCCCTCACAACCATAGCAACCTCCCCGCTCCGCCCATGGCCCCGCCTCATGCCCATATAAGTAGAATCTGTGTTTTTATTTTTCCCAGCATGCACCTGAAATTTTCAAGATGGCGCTGCCTAGATTTGAAACTATTGGCTTCCGAGCAGCAGTCCACAAACCAATGGGTGCCGTCACGGATGTTACGTCCATTTCTTTTATACATTCTATGTTTGCAGCACAAAACGTACATGGATGGAAATTATTGTCACAATCAGCGAGAGAAAAGAGACATTTCTTGACTCATATCTGATGCTTAATGGAGTAAAACAGCTCAAACCCAACCTGGAACTTGTTGCTCTGTTGAGTTCAGATCAGGTAGCACAACGGTGAAGCTTTTTCCTCTGATTCTTTGACGATTATGCATCATGACAGAAAAACTGTGCTTTCTATTTAAGCTCAGGAGTCAGAATTTCCTAGTTTCAAGTCAGAAAATTGCAACTGAAGTCGTATTTCTGACTCAGAAAGTCGAAAGAACCTCACCTGCTCCGACCTCAAAATCTAAGACGGCTGCCCCCGAGCATCAGCAGTTTGACAGTTGTAGTAATATCCTGTTTATTGGCACTTTTATCTTATTTATGTTTTATTAAATCAGTCCAACACACAGCAGCACTGTCCAACTTCTATATATGAATGTGTTTCTATGTGTGTTTGTATGAGTGAAAAGCATTTTTTATTAACTGGTATTGTTATCGAAGGCTAATCAGGCTACAACTGGTTTTCTGATTTCTTGAACTGGAACGCTTCGAACTCGGATCACACTGTGCCCGACTCAGCTCTGACTTCCAATTAAATGGATAAATGGAAGCAGCAAATGTTTGGGGGTAGGTAATTTAAACCATTATTTAATCATTTTAAACTTTGTCTACGCCAGAGGTGTCAAACTCATCTTCATTCAAGGGCCACATACAGCCCAATGTGATCTTATGTGGGCTGGTCCATTAAAAGGAAGGAAGGAAGGAAGGAAGGAAGGAAAGACAGATGGAAGGAAGGAAGGAAGAGAAGAAGGAAGGAAGGAAGGAAAGACAGATGGAAGGAAGGAAGGAAGAGAAGATGGAAGGAAGGAAGGAAGGAAGGAAGAGAAGACAGGAAGAAAAGATGGAAGGAAGAAAGGGAGGATCGAAGGAAGGAAGAAAGGGAGGATCGAAGGAAGGGGGGAAGGATGGAAGGAAGAGGAGAGAAGACAGGAAGGAAAGATGGAAGACAGGAAGGAAGGAGGGATTGAAGGAAGCAAGGGAGGAAGGACAGATGGAAGGAAGAGAAGACAGGAAGGAAGGAAGGAAGGAGGATCGAAGGGAGGGAAGAAAGATGGAAGGATGGAAGGAAGAGGAGAGTAGACAGTAAGGATAGATGGAAGGAAGAAAGGGTGGATGGAAAGATGGAAGGAAGAGAAGACAGAAAGGAAAGTGGGCCGGATTGGACTCCTTGGCGGGCCGGTTCTGGCCCACGGGCCGCATGTTTGACACCCTTGATCTACGCAATACTTTAAACCAGTATACTCTATATTAGCAGCTAGAGTAACATGTATCTACTACTATAACTACTAGAGTAGGGGTGTCAAACATGCGGCCTGTGGGCCAGAACTGGCCCGCAGAGGGGTCCAATTCGGTCCACTTTCCTTCCTTCCTTCCTTCCTTCTTTCCTGCCTTCCTTCCTTCCTTCCTTCCTTCTCCTTTTCCTTCCTCCCTTTCTGCCTTCCTTCCTTCCTTCCTTCCTTCTGTCCTTCCTCCCATCCTTCCATCCTTCCATCTTTCCTTCCTTCCTTCCTTCCTCCCTTTCTGCCTTCCTTTTTTTCCTTCCTTCATTCCGTTTGTGCTTCCTTCCTTCCTTCCTTCCTTCCTTCCTCCCTTCCTTCCTTTCTATGGTCCGGCCCACATTAAATTGGGAGGTCTGTGGCCCTTGAATGAAAATGAGTTTGACACCTCTGTACTAGAGCTTAATTCAAGGTTTTAATGATCACTTTTAGGCCTCATGTGTAGTTTTTCTCCTATCACAAACCTTTTAACCCAATAACTGCTTAAACTCTGAGACCTTCACACTATCGATGATCCTGTCTTTGCATTGCATGCCCATCAACTCTGAAAAGACCCACAAGTTCTCTTTTAATCTTCTTTTAATGTGATAATGTAGTGACCATTTCATTTATTAAGGGAATAGGGGAGTTGGCTCAATGGGCTTGCATTCGTAGAAGAGGAAGCAATACCGAGCAGCTGATTCCTTTCTGTCACTTATCTTCAAACCGGATCCATGATGACTGGGGCGGAGCTGGGTTTTAGGTTACTTTTTACAAAGGCATCAGTTGCGTCTGAACCCTTTTTTTTCTTTTTCCTCCACTCGACTTTTCGTCTCCTCGTTTTCTTCCGTCTGAGTGGATTAGCATAGATCTTGTATGCTGACAGGACTGACCTTCACTGCAGCTAAACACTTGTCAAAATGCCAAATGTAATTACTGAGCTCTTTGGGTCAAAGTAATGTGTTTCATCTACCTCACTTCGCCCTGTTATTAATGCGCAAGGCCTCGGACCTCAGACTACAGCCGAGTCCCCAGTCCTGCCCTCTCCCTCTCTCTCTGAGCGTCGGCTTCCTGCTTGTGTGTGTGTGTTTGTGTGTCGTAACAAAGCGAGGAAATGTATGCATAATTACGCCTCGAGTAATGTGTTCAAATTGTTATCTGTGTGGAGTGAAGTTTTTGCGCGATGCTTTTGCTGCTAGATGTCTTTGTGTGACTTTGACAGCCGATGCGCTCGCAGCAGATCCTGTGATTATAGACAATTTAAAGTTAGCTCACAGAAGCTGCAGAGTGCTTCCCCATAACACTGCTTTTCAAAGGTCATCACCATCGTCATCATCATCATCATCATCATCGTCATCATCGTCGTCATTACCGTTCCTCTGTAAATTGCATGCCTGGAAACCGTGAACTCTGTGATACTGCTTCTTTTGCTTCTCTTGTATTTACAGTAAGTTGATTTTTGACTATGAAAACACAGAAGTGCAGTCTTTTTTAGAAATTTAACTCGCCACTTAAACACTCACGAGCCTTTGAGGGTGTAGTTTCCAAGATTATCGTTAACCTCCTGCGACCCTGCCTCCTCATATGGGGATATTACAGTTTGGGTTTGTTGGACGTTATACTTCATTTTGCTTAATTTCGACTGGCTTTCCTCATTAGTGCACACTTTTTTGTGCCACCTAGTGGTAACAAAATCACATTACACCAATCAGTGTTAAAACCAGATGGCTGGCATCTTGGACAAATCAATTCACAGGTACAAAACATTATCAGATTTTACAAATTTGACAGATTTTAGCAATAGCAACAAGCTATGACACTGCTAATCAGGAAGTAGTCGTTCAAAGACGTTGGGCAAAGAGAAAGTGTAACTGTAATGAAATAAAGACTTTAAAACACTGGTAAATTTCAAGATTGTTTCAAGAGTGTTTCAAGATTTCTGTGTTCAGGATTTAGTGATTAGCATAAACCCGCCCCTGCTGCTGTAGAGGTATAAATACATTCAGCACACACTACTACTACTACAGTCTACAGTTAGCCAGTTAGCTGAGTTAGCCGCAGAGCTAGCTGCCGGGCTAGCAGCTAAGCTAGTAGCTGAGTTAGCAGCAGAAAGCTCTCAGACCTAGCGTCCATGTTTCTGGTAGAGGTGGTGACTTTGATTGACAGGTGACACTTGGTAGGGGGCGGGGCTTCAGCGGACTCGGCGGCCACGCCCACAGCGTTTGGAAGCAGAGAAAGAGGCTGATTTTTACACAACTTTGAAGCCTAATTTCATATATTTGGCGATTTTTTTTTAATCATTCAAATTTGGCAGGGTGGTTAACAACACACTTTTCTGTGGTATGTCAAACTCAGAACACATATTTATTCTTACTTTACACAGACTTTAAAAATGCATACCAAAAAAAAGCTCAGGTCTCACGAGGTTAAAAATAAAGAGTTTCTTATTGGTTAGATATTCTTTGTTTCTTCAGGTGACATGCATGATTGCAGGAACAAAAATATTCCATCGTGATATTTGACAAGCTGTCCATACACTGTGTCATTAGTAACACCACTGACTGATTTTGTGTCATCGCCTTCACTTCGTGGAACTCCTTTTAATTGTTCCCATTGATTACTGGAGTGATTGCATTGGGAAACGGCTCTCGCATCGGGGTCCGTCCGGCGGTCTCTCTCTCTCTCTCTCTCTCCGTGCCCTTCAGGAGCAAAGCAAAATCTATCTCGGTTAACTTCATTTCAGTTCACATGCTAATCAGTTTCCATCGCACGCCCGAAGGCTAATCGATTCTCAAAGTTTCTCTCACCTGTCGCTAAAGAAAAAGGATTAAAAAAAAAAATAGTGGAAGTGGGAGAGCGATGATGGCCGTGCTGGTGTTTAGTAATCAATTTGCTGTGACACCACGCCTGTTGCAATCTTTTTTTTTATCTCTTCACCTGTCGTCATAGCAAAGCTGGAGGCGTTTTGTGAATTGCAACATGCCTCATCAGAGCTTTAAAAAGCCTGTGCATCCCCCCACCCCCCCCCCTCCCCTCCCCCACTCCCCTCCCCTCCCACCCACCCCCTACTGATCCAGAGTCACCTGTGGTTATTTTGGTCCGACTTCAGAGAGAGCGGGGAGCTGTGTGGTGTCCTCTGGAGCTTTGCGAGCATCTGTGAGTCCTGCCGTCGAGCGAAGGGGAGGGATGGGAATGATGAGGGAAGAGGAGAGTGGGGGGGGGGAAGGGGGGAGTGGGGTGCGGAGTGGAGGGGAGGACACAGGTGTTGTGCCGAGCTCGAGTTTGCACAGCGGTGCAACGTGATCCCCGAGCCAACCGCGCAGTCTCCCTGCCAGCCACTCAGCCGTGCAGCCAACCAGCCGGTCTGATTTCCCCGTCGCTGGCACCGGCCTGCTGGCACCGCCGAGCCCTCGCTCTCCCACTCCCGCAGCTGGCAGGAGCTCCGCGTGTTGGCCTGAGCTCCTGACGTTCGCTGCAGGGTTGGCAGACCTCTCCCAGATGGCCACCTTATAGTGGAGCTTGGCTTCACGCTTGCATCACTTTTGCATCATTCCCGCAGCTTATACAGAGCCGTGGTGGAAGAGGAGAGAGAGAGGGCGAACGAACATCAGTGGTGCTGCGGCATTTCTGCAGTGAGACTGTACGGAAGATGTGGGAGAGCTAAACTCAACCCCAATGATGATGTGTTGCTTGTGGGGCTAGTGGAGCTGCGTTCAGGGAACCGGTGACAGTTATTGGACTGGAAATAGACACTGTAAAAAACTCATACACACCTGCACACACATCAAAAATACACACACACACACACACACACTGTAGAGCCAACGCAGCTTTTTAATTTACACGTGAATAGGCTCGTAATAAGCCTATCTTTTACATTCAAAATGACGGGATGGTGTCAAGGTGCCTCTCGGCTTTATATTTTATTCATAATCTAATTTAAATCCTACTGCATTACCTATAATTTATATCCCGCTAACTTTGTAATCCCAGTTGAACGGAAGAACAGGCCTAGACCTTCCTAAAAACTTGTTAGCACTAAGATTGAATAATTCAAGATACATTTTTTTTTTTTAAACTGTGGTGGATGGTGATTTTTTTTTTTTTTAATATCCTCAGTTTTAATGACTATGTCTGTCTGATGACTGCTCCTAATTATCATCTTTTCATTCCACTGTGTTTTTTCTTTTCCTCCACCCCCTCAGTTTTTTTACGCTTCCTTGCCAGGACAAAGTATGACATACGGGAGCCGTAATATCATGAAAATTCAGTTATTGAAATATTAAAAGATAGTGTCATGACATCAGAGGACATGGAGGCACTGAGCGGGACTTTCTCACTGTTGACGGCCGAGTTTTTCTCTTCGATTCTCATCAAACGACATTCATATTAAATGTTATGGAATAGTTAGGATGTAAATTATGTGACAAAAAAGGAGGTTTATATTAAATAAAATGAATAGCTCCCTGGAATATAATTAGCTTTTTGTTTTATCAGATATAAAAGTGATTTGATATGAAGGGTGGCTCTCTCTCGCTACTCTCTCAAATACTTTAAAAACCCGAATATCCATCATTGTGTTTCTGCAGACTTTGATTTATAAACACTGCTGCCCTAATTTTTGTCCTCCCTCTACAGCCAATTCATGAATCAATCATTATTACCACCAAATTAAGCTAAAACAAGGCACCGTCATACATCACAAAGACTTATTCAAAAAGGTTTTCCGAATGAATTTTGAGGAGTTTTTTTAAAAATGTTGATTTGAAGTGTTTCTGCATCTCATGACACCGATCCCCGCAATCAAGATAATCACATAGAGCTTCACTAATGCACAAACACACATCCTCCATTACTGGAACCTCCTCTCGTCTCTGTGTGGAGAGACAATAGAGAGACACAGGATGGAAGAGAAATCAGCGTTATCAAGAGTCAAAGTGTCTAATCTGCCCACTTCCTGTATTAGTTCATATCAGTAACAAGAGGATCAAAGAGAAAGTATTACTATATAAGCTTAGTTTGTCTTTATGTAAGAATAAGAAGAAATTAGGGCTGTCAGCGTTATCGGTTAATCGCGATTAGATTAATGCAATCCATAACGCGTTAATTTTTTTAAATCTCATTTTAATGTTGCAAGCCTTTTTGTCCCTTCTACTCCCCCGTAGACGGCTCCTCTAGCTGTAGCGCTATGCTTTGAAGTGGCCTCCTGCAGTAAACCTACCGCGCTGATGGAAAGTAAGAGAGCTACTGGACTTTTGAACGGCTTGTTTAACTTTAAAACACTTCCAGACGCTTCAGTTGACAAGTCAAAAGTAAAATGCAACCTGTGTCCCTTCCTTTTGTCCTTCCTTCCTTCCCTCCTTCCTCCCTTTTTCCTCCCTCCTTTCCTTCCTTCTTCCTCCCTCCCTTCCATCCGTCTTCCTCCCTTCCTTCCTTCCTTCCTTCCTTCCTCCTTTCTTTCCTTCCTTCCTTCCTTCCTTCCTCCTTTCTTTCCTTCCTTCCTTCCTTCCTTCCTTCTTCCCTTCTTCCTCCCTCCCTTCTTCCTTCCTCTCTCCTTTCCTTCCTCCCTCCTTCCTTCCTTCCTCCCTCCCTCCCTTCCTTCCTTCCTTGACTCGAGGACAACAGAAGTGTTAAAATACTTCTCATACTTTAGGTAACTGTCCTCTTCATCAGCTTCCTCATTAAACAGGTGTTGCTGGTAGATTAGTGACAAACATGCAGGTGGTTGCTCTTAGTTACCGGCTCGTTATATTCAGGCCAGAAATGATACTGCCACAAACTGTTGAAGCCAAGGGTGCTCAGACTTTTTTTTATTTATTTTTTCTTTTTGGCAATAACAACAACAAAGAAATCCCAAATTGTGAGGGGGCTAAATAACAACAGCTTTAATATCATATCTGCCAGTTATGCTAGAAAAAAACAAAAAGAAAAAACACCAAATGCCCGTTCTGGGTTCTTCACTGAAAAAGAAAGGAAAATAAAAAATGAACAGTCGGTTTAGTTAACAGAAGCAGAATCACAAATTAGTCATTAAACAGTGTATCAAAGCTCTTTTTCATTCCTTTTTACACACATACGATCGTCCCTTCACTTCCATTTGCTCACTAGATTTGACTATTTACTTTCAATTTACTGGTTTTGCATTTTTTAGGATGACAGACTGGCTTCTCATACATGTCAAAGAAAGAAGGAAGGACGAGAACTACCATGATCTACCATTATAGGGTCTGATCCACGTATTGGGCATTTCTGGTTTAAATCATAGACTATATAGAAGAAATAGACGTAACATCCGTGACGTCACCCATTGGTTTGTGGACTGCTGCTCGGAAGTCAATAGTTTCGAATCTAGGCAGCGTCATCTTGAAAATTTCAGGTGCATGCTGGGAAAAATAAAAACACGGACTCTACTTATATGGGCATCTCGACATCTCGAGGACATTGGTCAATCAACCTGTCAATCAGGACGTAGCCACGCCCTAATGCATACCCTGCTTTATCGTCACATATAAAATCAGGGAGGCCAAAATGTCCCAAATGAACATCATACTGCATTGAAGAAGGCTTTAAACTAGCGATTGAGACCATAAACACATTTTGAAAACGTTTACTGAGGTTAGAAATCAAGTGAGAAGTTGGTGAATTCTCCATTGACTTGTATAGAGACGGAAGTCCTTTTGACACCAAAACGGTTCCATTATATCCACATTACTTAAGATTTCATAGTGTAAATATTTTGTGAAAGCATCGACAGTCATCTCTATAATATTGTTGTAATATCGATATCCAGGTATTTGGTCTAAAATATCGTGATATTTGATTTAGTCCATATCATCCAACCCTAGAATGGATAAAGACATCAAGCAACAAAGGTCCTTTACTGGATATGAACTGGGGGACGTTGCGGGTAAATGACATGCAATATAATATAAGATATTCCTTTATTAGTCCCACAATGGGGGAAATTTGCATTATTACAGCAGGAAGTGGACAGTAAAATAGAAGAGCAGCAATTAGAAAAGGAATAGAGGACAATAAATAATAAGTAACCACTCTCTTTGACTTGAACTTGTTTTCTGCCCCAAATTGAAACTACTATACTTTGAATTATAGCTTGATCGATCTCTTTTTGGCCCCATCATCAAACTCAACATACCACACGTGACTCTAAACACTACATCCACTCTACATGTCTGCACTATAGGGTTTAATACCAGGAAACCATTGGATTCCCAGGGAAATCCAATCAACACCAGTTCCCAATTTAAAAGACATTCAATGACGTAAAACACACACAGAGAGAACATTAGTGAAATATATTCAGAGAAACACAGGCAGACAGTTTCCTCTCATGAAACATGCATCACGTGTGTGTGTTTGCATGCTGTGAGCTGGTGAGACACAACACAGCCCATCAGTTAACACACTATGATTAAACAAGCACAAGCATGTTCTTCACAGTCTGACCTTATGGATTGGCTATAGGGTGTGCTACCGTAAAACACCTTTTTATAATCCCGTCTATCAAATTCACTCTGCTGCAGGCTGGTGGCGCTATTACCGAGATATACTGAGATATATATAAGATGGCTTTATAGCTTGTGCCCATCACAGTGGTATTTAGACATATGACTACATACATTCAGCAACACACACACACACGTTCAATCACGAGCCATCATAAAACTATACAGCAGAACGTAACAAAGGGAGGTAACCATGACAACGCCGCCCTAATACAGAAATGTGATGTTCACTTCACGAGGTCCTGAGATTTAAAATGTTTTATTTTGGGGGAAAATATAAATCCATAGTCTGCACCAGCCGCCTGTTGCTTGCTCTCTCTCTGTGTGTGTCTCTCTCTCTCTGTCTGTCCCTCTCTACCTCTCTCTCTCTCTCTCTCTCTCTGTCTGTCTGTCTCTCTCTGTCTCTCTCTCTCTACCTCTCTCTCTCTCTCTCTGTCTCTCTCTGTCTCTCTCTCTCTCTCTCTCTCTCTGTCTCTCTCTCTCTCTCTCTCTCTCTCTCTCTCTCTCTCTCTCTACCTGTCTCTCCATCTCTCTCTCTGTCTCTCTCTCCCTCCCTCTCTCTCTCTCTACCTCTCTCTCTCTCTCTACCTCTCTCTGTCTCTTTCTCTCTCCCTCTCTCCCTCTCTCTCGCTCTCTGTCTCTCCCTCTCTCTCTCTCTCGCTCTCCCTCTCTCTCGCTCTCTGTCTCTCCCTCTCTCTCTCTCTCGCTCTCCCTCTCTCTCGCTCTCTGTCTCTCTCTCTCTCTGTCTCTCTCTCTCTGTGTCTCTCTCTCTCTCTGTCTACCTCTCTGTCTCTGTCTGTCTCTCTCTACCCCCTCTCTCTCTCTGTCTCTCTCTCTCCCTACCTCTCTCTCTCTGTCTCTCTCTCTCGCTACTTCTCTTTACCTGTCTCTCTCTCTCTGTCTCCCTCTCTCTGTCTGTCTCTGTCTCTCTCTCTCTCCCTCTCTCTCTCTCTACCTCTCTCTCTCTCTCTCTCTCTCTCTCTCTCTCTCTCTCTCTACCTCTCTCTCTCTCTCTCTCAGCGGCCTGATGAGGGCCGCCTGGACCCCAGCAACTCATTTTTAGCCGTCTTCACGATGCCTGATGAGATGTAGAGGCAGACAGCTGGATTGATTGGCCCCTCTTGAGCGCACAGGCCTTGATTACAACTGCACTGAAGTGATCCCCCCCCTCCTCTCCTCCTCCTCCTCCACTCCTCCACTCCTCCACTCCTTCACTCCTCCACTCCTTCACTCCTCCCCATCCTCCCATCCCATCGACTTCTCTCCCTCAGTCTTACTCAGTCTCCTTCTCTCTCTCTCTCTCTCTCTCTCTCTCTCTCTTTCTCCTCTGTCCCCTTTTTCTCGTGATTTCTTTTTCTCCGCACTAAAAAAAAAAACAAGAAGGGTGGATAAAGGAGAGAATAGAAAGAAAAAAAAAAGAGCAGAATGAACTATAGGAGATTTGGCTTTCGGCTCGGCTTCTGCCTACATCGACAAAGTAGAACAAGGATGAGGCCGGCTTATTAAGAGCTCGGGGTTTTCGAGATGAATTTTGGAATCACGTCGCTTTGATGTGAGAGAATTAGATCAATATTTTAAGAACTGAGCTGGTATAGAGCTGATAGTTTACAAAATCAGTCACAGGCTGCTGTTTTTTCTTTTTTTTCTTTCTTTTTTTTCAGTTTTGAATGTGAGCACGCACATCCAGTCTGTCCCATTAATTAGAAATCTTCCGCTTCTATAAACAGCCTGTGTACAGAAAGAGTGTTAAACAGATTATTCAGGCTCCACATGTTTCCTTATGAATTGTTTCTCATGGGTGAAAGTATTTCGGTATTTTGGCAGTAATCTAATCCCTTTTTGCTTTAATTAGAATTACAAGACCTTTAAAGGGTCACTTCACCCAAATGACTCCTCTTTGCTTTTATATCTACTCATAAGGATAATTTCAGTTTTATCAATGCAAGCTTGAAGGAAGGAAGGAACAGAAAGAGAAGGAAAATAATCCAAGAAGGACAGGTGAAAGGAAGAGAAGACAAGAAGGAAGGAAGAGAAGACAGGAAGGAAGGAAGGAAGGAAGGAAGGAAAATAATCCAAGAAGGACAGATGGAAGGAAGAGAAGACAGGAAGTAAGTAAGGAAGGAAGGAAGGAAGGAAGGAAGGAAGGAAAAGAAGACAGGGAGGAAGGAGAGATGGAAGGAAGGAAGGACAGACAGAAGGAAGGAAAAGAAGAAGGAGATATGGAAGGAAGAAAGGACGGAAGGAAGGAAGGAAGGAAGGAAGAATAGAATTACAAGACCTTTTAAAGGGTCACTTCACCCAAATAACTCGTCTTTGCTTTTATGTCTACTCATAGGGATAATTTCAGTTTGATCAATGCAAGCTTTGAGGATATGTATCTTTATATTTCTGCTGAATTGAATCATTGAAATATTATGTTACTCCTATGACATCATCACCTCATCAGACCTAATAAAACAGTTTCAGATTCGGGATGGGCATGATTAATCAACGTAAACATGAAGAGGTCAAGGCGAAGTTTGGCGTGGGACCTTTTCTTTTCTTTTTTTTTTTTTTTCAAAACAAGATTTTGTTGGCATAGACACCTTTATTCATCAGTAGACCGACAGGAAACATGGGAGAGAGAGGGGTGACATGCAGCAAAGGACCTCCGATCGGGATTCGAACCGGGGTCGGCTGCGTATATGGCATACGCTCCAACCACTCGACCACCTGCGTGCCCGGCGTTGGACCTTTTCAAACTAAAAATGAGGGAGTTCATTGCAAACCCTGCACCTTTGCCCAGGCTACCCAGGATAGCACCACAAGGCCTCTGCATCCCGGCTACTTCGGTCCCATCAGAGCGTTTAAGCCACTGATTCCTGAGCATGCTAACATGCTAATCAACAAGAATCAGTAGGCTGGAGTTACTTTGTTAGCAGTGGACAATCACCACTGTAGCATTTAGGTTTTATGAGGCTCTAGTTAAATAAGCATAATTGTGAAGTAACACTATCTCTGTCACTCACTCTCCCTTTTTTCTCTCTCGGCTCGTCTGGGTGCATTTTGGAGTCCTAACGTTATATTTTGGTAAAAACTGACAGTCCGGAGTAATATTCTGTTTTTTGATTAAGTTGTTATTAGATTTGATGTTTTTTTTGTAAGTGTTTCTTAAAAAAAAATCTATTGATTGATATGTGAAGAGGTCTGGCTCGGAGCTTCGGGCTCAGCTGCTTTTACAAGTGTCCTTTATCATGGCATTTTTAAGATAAAAGATACATTTTCTTGATCGATCATCGGGAAAATTAACGATTAATTATCGATTAATCGTTAATTTTCCCGATGATCGATCAAGAAAATGTATTCAAATGCCCATCCCTATTTCAGATTATAATTTTTAGACTGTAGCTGCACCAAGAGAGAGGAATATATGTGCCAAAGATACGATGCCAGCTCCATATCTCTATCTCTCCCTGAAACAGGAATGTATTCTTCTTCTTCTTTCTGACTGACTAACTGTTGTTGTCTTCAGTCTTTAAAAAGTGCTGCATGTTTGTTTGCATGCTACTATTTATTCTACCTGAGTCCTCTGTGACCAAACTCAGTAATCCTGAATACATTTTCATGCTAAACTGAACTGAATGTGCTGTCACTGCCAGAATCTATAGCGTTTAGCATTGCAGCGCTGACTGAGTAATACCAGTTATACATTGTATGGTAGTAGCTGTTGTTTTATTAAAGGGAATGCATCATGTACATTTCCAGGTCTGTATTTATATGCTGTGGCTCTACTGGAGTAGCTTTTGTCTCTGCATGATTTACAGCTCCAAAAAAAACTCCTTATTTATCCTAAACTGATCTCTCCTCAGTTCAGCCTCTGTCTGAAATAGGCTGTTTTAGCTCCTGGCTCTTTAACCCATTATGGGGCAATCATTGAAATACTCAACCTAACAGTAATCAGTGTGATTATACCACATATGCAAATGAGTGACTAATTACCACAACCCCTAGGTGGCGCTGTCATTTGAACATATACTAATCAGGCGGGGAGTTCTGGTCCTCTGAAATGAGGCCAACGTGGAAGTAACTTAGAACTGCATTCTATCAAAAGGCCACCAGGGGGCGACCGTCTCTATACAAGTCAATGGAGAATTCACCAACTTCTCACTTGATTTCTAACCTCAGTAAACGTTTTCAAAATGTGTTTATGGTCTCAATCGCTAGTTTAAAGCCTTCTTCAATGCAGTATGATGTTCATTTGGGACATTTTGGCCTCCCTGATTTTATATGTGACGATAAAGCAGGGTATGCATTAGGGCGTGGCTACGTCCTGATTTGACAGGTTGATTGACCAATGTCCTCGAAATCCAGCCCTCGCAACCATAGCAACCTCCCCGCTCCGCCCACGGCTCCGCCTCATGCCCATATAAGTAGAATCCATGTTTTTATTTTTCCCAGCATGCACCTGAAATTTTCAAGATGGCGCTGCCTAGATTCGAAACTATTGGCTTCTGAGCAGCAGTCCACAAACCAAAGGGTGACGTCACGGATGTTATGTCCATTTCTTTTATACAGTCTGTGATACTAACATGACATTTTAGAGCTCTTACTGAGACGACGTCACCTGTCATTTCCTCTTTCTGAGAACGGTCTTTTAGCAACCACTCGTCAGCATGAAGCTCGAGTTTGTACCTTTCACAAAAGAGGAGTGCACCTCGCTTTTATTCCATATCTTTCTCCCCCCGTTTCTTTTTTTCTTTTTTTTAAAGGATCCCCAAGTTGAAATGTCCCTCACCGTTGCTGGCGGTGCCTGTCTGCCGCACAGTGTTTCATGTAGAGGAGAAGTGAGAGACAAAGGCAGTCGAGAGCTTCAAAGGCTCCGAGTGACATTTAGCGCTCAGTATCTTCAAAGACCAGGCCCTCTTTTGTAGTTCTTCTTTTTGTGTATAATTAATGTAGTCCTTCCTACGGATTTTTCTTTTTTTTTCTCCTTCTTCTTTCTTTCTACCTCCTTTTTTTTGTGGAGCTGGATTAAAACAGCAGATTAAGGAAGTGCACCTTAATTTTCAATTTGCATTCTGTAGTCTTCCAACCTGCAGAGACGATGACACATTTCTACCAAGTTACGAGTTATGTGATCAAATATTGTTCTGTTACTGGAATGACTCAGGTTTAAACCCTCCTGTTGTCCTCGAGTCAAGGAAGGAAGGGAGGAAGAAGGAAGGAAGGAAGAAAGAAAGGAAGGAAGGAAGGGAGGAAGAAGGAAGGAAGGAAGGGAGGAAGAAGGAATGAAGGAAGGAAGGGAGGAAGAAGGAAGGAAGGGAGGAAGTGAGGACGGACGGAAGGAAGGAAGGAAGGAAGGAAGGAAGGAAGGAAGGAAGGAAGAAAGAAAGAAAGGAAGTGAGGAAGAAGGAAGGAAGGAAGGGAGTGAGGAAAGAAAGAAAGAAAGGGAGGAAGAAGGAAGGAAGGAAGGGAGGAAGAACGAAGGAAAGGAGGGAGGAAGGAAGTAAGTGAGGACGGAAGGAAGGAAGAAAGAAAGGAAGGGAGGAAGAAGGAAGGAAAGGAGGAAGAAAGGAAGGAAGGAAGTGAGGACGGAAGGAAAGGAGGGAGGAAGGAAGTAAGTGAGGACAGAAGGAAGGAAGTAAGTGAGGACGTAAGGAAGGAAGAAAGTGAGGACGGAAGGAAGGAAGGGAGGGCGGAAGGAAGGAGGGAAGGAAGAAGGAAGGAAGGTAGGAAGGAACAGTCAAAACAGACGGGGTCAATTTGACCCGGGAGGACGACATGAAGGTTAAATATTATGAGTCTATAATTTCAATTTCTGCTCAGTTTTGGTATTTAAGATGATATAATATTAATTTTATTGGCAATGAAGCTACGACGTAAAGTGGCTTATAGATAATTTAAAGTCTCCATAGTAACTCTGTTCAAAGGGAAATACAGCAGCGTCTCTAAAGCTATAAGACTTTAATATTTTATATTTATCAGCCTAATATTCTCTCTTTTTAAACACTCATGTTAATCCCACTCTGTTTGTATCGCTATCTACAACACAGAGCTGTTTACTTTGTCTTAAGAGAAGAAGAAGAAGAAGAAAGCAACCATTAAAGCAACAAGAACATAAAGTAATCGTTTATTAACCCTTTATTGGGCAAATAATTATATTTGGTAACTTCTGTAAATATCCCAAAATATCCTTCCTTCCTTCCTTTCTTCCTTTCTTCCTTCCTTCCTTTCCTTCCTCCCTGCCTTCTTTCTTCCCTTCCTCTTTTCCTTTCTCCCTCCCTCGTTCCTTATTTCCTCCGTCCGTCCTTCCTTCCTTCCTTCCTTTCCTTACTTCCATATGTTCTTCCTCCCTCCCTCCTTCTCTCCTCCCTTCCTTCTTTCCTTCCTCCATCCCCCTTTCTTCTTCCTTCCTTCCTTCTTTCTTCCCTTCCTCCTTCCCTCCTTCTCTCTTTCTTTCCTCCCCCCTACCTTCCTTCCTTCCTTCTTTCCTCCGTCCTTCCTTCCTTGTTTCCTTCCTTTCCTTCCTCCCTGCCTTCTTTCTTCCCTTCCTCTTTTCCTTTCTCCCTCCCTCATTCCTTATCCCTTTCCTTCCTTCCATTTGTCCTTCCTCCCTCCCTCCTTCTCTCCTCCCTTCCTTCTTTCCTTCCTCCGTCCTTCCTTCCTTCCTTTCCTTACTTCCATCTGTTCTTCCTCCCTCCCTCCTTCTCTCCTCCCTTCCTTTCTTTCCTTCCTCCATCCCCCTTTCTTCTTCCTTCCTTCCTTTCCTTACTTCCATCTGTCCTTCCTCCCTCCCTCCTTCTCTCCTCCCTTCCTTCTTTCCTTCCTCCATCCCCCTTTCTTCTTCCTACCTTCCTTCTTTCTTCCCTTCCTCCCTCCCTCCTTCTCTTTTTCTTTCCTCCCCCTACCTTCCTTCCTTCCTTCTTTCCTCCGTCCTTCCTTCCTTTCCTTCCTTCCTCCCTCCTTCCTTCCCTTCCTTCCTTCCTTCCATCCTTCCTTCCTCCCTTCTTTTCAATGAGTGTCCTATAAAGGTTTAAACCATGATATCAAGATAAGCGTAGAAATAAATAAAAATGTGGTAAGAGCATCCAGTATTTTCCTTCTTGTCAACAAATCCCATTAAAAAAAACATATATATCTTTTTTCTCTTACCCCTTTTCCACCGAGCTGGAGCCAGTGCTGGTTCGGAGCTAGTGCTAGAGCCAGTGCTCAGTTGGTGCTAATCCAAGCACCTCTTACCAACCTGTTGCTTTTCCACCGGCAAGGAGCTACGTGATTACGTCACTGTATAACGTAGCCAGCGCGCGCCTTTAAAGCACTTCCATGATTCACCAGTGAGAGGCAGCAACATGGCATAAGGCATCTAGCCTGCCGGAAACGAAGAAGAAGAAGAAGATGACAGCTCTGGCTAAAAATGATAAAAATAGTATTTTCAATCAACAAATCTTTAACCCTCTGTAAATGCCACGCTAGTCAACTAATAAACGTTAGCCCCGCTAGCCGGCTAATAAACGTTAACTCCCCTAGTCTGCTAATAAACGTTAACCCCGCTAGCCGGCTAATAAACGTTAGCCCCGCTAGCCGGCCGGCTACTAAACGTTAACTCCCCTAGTCTGCTAATAAACGTTAGCCCTGCTAGCTGGCTAATAAACGTTAGCCCAGCTAGCCGGCTAATAAACGTTAGCCCCGCCCCCAGTCCGCTGACGTAATCGGTTCTTGCTTTAGACCAGCAAAGAGTTGGTGCTTGCTCTGGCTCCCGTTCTGAGGCTCGGGGCTGGAGCTATGGTGGTGGAAAAGCAAAGAACCAGCACTGGCTCCGAACCAGCACCAGCACCAGCTCCAGCTTGGTGGAAAAGGGGTATCTATGCCTTTGACTAAAAACTATTAAAAACACATCAATGAGCCACATCCTCCTTCATTACTATATATACACACACTAGTAGTTTATTTGGACTCAATCACATCTGCACCTCAACATTGATCTGCATTTAAAAAAATATATAGTCCTCATTAAATGCACAATTTATTCCTGTGTGATTAAACAATTTGCTATCAGTGTTTCTGTTGCCATGGTTGTAGCTACATACTTGGTTGATGGCAAAGGTAAAAATGAATCTAGTGAGGTGATTTTGAGGTCTCATACCAGCTGAATTACTCTGGCCCTTACAATAAACTCTGGATAAATGCATCAGCTAAATGTCCCTAATGTAAAGTGACCTGCTATCCACTTCATGATAAACTATGAATATGAATCAAACATATAATCAACCAAACTGCCCTCTCAGTATCTCTCTCTCTCTCTCTCTCTCTCTCCAGCATCTTGACGTTAACTTTGCTGTTTTGTGGCGTACTGCATTTTATTTCATGTTAATGTGCCGAGCGTTTTCCTGTGCCACAGAGGGAAGTGCAGCTCTGTCAGGGAAAATTGAGAAGGTTACATTTCGCCTGTCAGAGTGAAGTATGAAGAAATGAATTATGTATCGACTGAAGAAAGGAAGAACATCAAGAGACTCATTCTGGGAACAAGCTCAAACACACGAGGGTCAGACTGTTGTAATTTTGATTTTTTTTTTTTTTTAATTTGGCCAAATCTGATAAAACACACAAAGCTGAAAATGATATTTGTTCTATAATCAGATGTCCATCATCAGAAAATTAGCATACAATGAAACTAAATATTGGCGCTGTTTAAAAGGTAATGGCTTATAAACCTGGATCTGTTAAGGTGTTAAATTGAAAATACACTCGTAATCTGCCTTTTTCACATCAATTACTCACCTCTGTTGCCGTGGAAACACTTCACTTCCTTATTGATAGAGGTTAAAAGTTTTTAAAAAGTTTTTTTAACCCTCGTGTCGTCCTCCCGGGTCAAATTGACCCCGTCTAAATTCTTCTTTCCTCCCTTCCTTCCTTCCGTCTGTCTGTGCTTCCTCCATCCCCCTTTCTTCCCTCCTTCTTTCCTTCCCTCCTTCCTCCCTCCTTTCCTTCCTTCCTTTCTTCCTCTCTATTTTCCTTCCTTCCCTCCTTTCCTTCCTCATTCCTTCCTCCCTTCCTTATTTCCTCCCTCCCTACTTCTCTCTTTCTTTCCTCTGTCCTTCTATCCTCCTTACCTTCCTTCCTTCCTTCCTCCCTTCTGCCTTCCTCCTTTCCTTCCTTCTTCCTTCCTCCCTTCCTTCCTTCCTTGACTCAAGGACAACAGGTGGGTTAAGGCACTTTTTTTGGGGGTATTATTAACTCCTTTTTTCAGTAGTTGTAGAGTCATGAAGGGATTTCTTGTCATATTAACACACTGATAATTATCACATTACACTTGGAAGCTCTTTAGATTTGGAGTTAAGGGGAAGAAGATACGATTTTGGCCACAGCAGCCTTTTTTTTTGTGAAGTACCAGACAGCTGAAATTGCAATGCTACCTTTCAGCCTCAAAACAGAGATTTTAGGTCATTAAATACGACCAAACATCAGGATTTACATGAAATTTGGTTTATTTTTCAATGTCTAAATTTCAGTGTGAAGCAGGTCCTGACTTCCTGTTGAAATATACTAATTTAGTTATTTCAATACAGTTAAAAAAAAAAAGCAATTATATGTAACCTTGACGTTTAAAAAATAGCCACACTTCAATAAATTTTAGTCTGATTTAGACTTTTTAAAATGTGAATCACCAAATTAGTGCTTTCTGAGATCACGTTTAATGATGCTGCAATCATTAAAACAGGTTTTATGTTCCTCTTTTTTCGGAGAACAACATGCTATAAAGTTATTCTATGTTAAAAAGCTGCTATTCTTCATAAATCCATCTCTCTGCTCTACATGACAGACTGATTTACATCTCTATAAGAAATGACACATTACATCCACAATTACATTTCTACCACGCAGCATCCTGCAGAGAAGCCAACAACGTACAGTAATAGAGCTGCAGAGGGTCAGGGTGTTAACTTACCCTGGAGCTGCAAGGTAAAGGGGGGAGGACGGGGAGGAGGAGGAGGAGGGGGGGGGGGGGGGGGTGTTGAGGTGTTGGGGTTGGGGTTGAGTGAGGGGGGGGGGTTTGAAGTCGGGAATGTTGCTGTCCAAACACTTTGTCTAATTCTTCTTGTCGACTCACAGGTGAGAAAATCAGTGTGACGGTAATAAGATTGAGGAAAGCGTTGCATTAGCACCTTGAAGTGTAAATAGCTTCTTATATTGCCTATTAGACCCAGATAACCCTGCATGGTGTGTGTGTGTGTGTGTGTGTGTGTGTGTGTGTGTGTGTGTGTGTGTGTGTGTGTGTGTGTGTGTGTGTGTGTGTGATTCACAGAAAAGCATATTAACTGTGTCAAAACAGTCACTAAAAACCACCAACTCAGGAGAATATAATTAGGAATCTTTTTCTTTTTTTCTTTTTTTTTTTTTTCTTCTATCCTTCTTTCTGTTTGTGTTTTAATCTGCGATTGATGAAAGACGGGTTATTTGTTTCTTCAGCTGCATACTCCTTGCAATATCCTGTCGCCTTGGCTGCCTGCAGAAAAGAAATATCTGCCATCCCCTCCTCTCTTCCTCCCTCCCCTCCTCCCCTCCTCTCCTCTTCTCTCCTCTCTTCTTCTCTCCTCTCTGGGTTTTTGCATTATAAAGAGATTTTCATCTCATCCACCTTTAGCCAGGTTTTGCCTTTGATATTATTTATTAGCAGCGGTATTGAACAGTTCACGCAGCTAGCACCTTGAATGGGGGCCTCCTCGTCGTCTTCTCTACCACAATCAATACTGTTCCACATTACATATACATCAGCTCGGAGTGCAATATCGCTCGCTCTTCAACCTGCAGCCTAATTAAAAAGATAAGAGGCTTCGTTTGAAGACGGCTTTAATAGGCCGCTGCCTTGTTTCTAGGCGTGAATGTTGAACAGAATCATGACTTTGCTTGAGATTCGGTATATTTAGTGTAGATTACTGTTGACAGGATGAATCTCTGGATGATGTGGAGCCAGGATCGTATGGAGCTACGCTGATTCGCTCCTATTGTTTTATTTAATGTTTCCTAGAAGTTGACAGAAAGCCGTTATATGACTTACAGGAGTTTTAGTCAGTGAGGCCTTTGCTTTTTCGTTTCCTTTCTTCCTTCTTTCCTTCCTTCCTTTCTTCTTCCCTCCTTTCCTTCCTTCTTCCCTCCTTTCCTTCCTCCTGTCCTTCCTTCCTTCCTTCCTTTCCTTCCACTATCCTTTCCTTCCTTCCTCTCTTCCTTCCTCCCTCCCTCCTTTCCTTCCTCCCTTCCTCTCTCCCATCTTCCCTTCCTCCCTCTCTTCCTCCCTTCCTTCCTTTCCTTCCTCACTCCCTCATTTCCTCCCTCCCTTCCTCTATCCTTCCTTCCCCCCTTCCTTCCTTCCTCCTTTCCTTCCTTCCTTCCTCCCTGCCTTCCTCCTTTCCTCTCTCCCATCTTCCCTTCCTCCCTTCCTTACTTCCTCCTTTCCTTCCTTCCTTCCTTCCTTTCCTTCCTTTGTTCGTTCCTCCCTCTGTCCTTTCCTTCCTCCCTTCCTTCCTTCCTTCCTTCTTCCTCCCCTCTTTCCTTCCTCCCTTCCTTCCTTCCTCCCTCCCTCCCTCCTTCCTTCCTCCCTTCCTTCCTTCCTTCCTCCCTCCCTCCTTTCCTTCCTTCTTCCCTCCCTTCCTTCCTTCCTTCCTTCCTTCCTCCCCTCCTTTCCTTCCTCCCTTCATTTCCTCTCTCCCTTCCTCCCTTCCTTTCCTTCCGTCCTCCCTTCCTTCCTTGAGGACAACAGGAGGGTTAAAGATGTATCTGCACTACACTTCTCATTTATTTGTTATATTTAAAAAGCAAAAATTAATTAAAAGTTACAATTAAACCCATTTTTTTATTCATATATCAGACACTGAAGGTAGTTTACGTCTTCCCCGCTGCACTCATTATATAAGATAACATTACTTCTGTGACTTTTAGGATTGTTTTTCTTAAATCAAAATCAAATCTATTAGTCAAAGAATAGACTGAAGCATTAAATAAGTAGATGTGGAGGTGGGTGACTCAGTGTATCAGCCTGATAATTCAAAGCCTCTTGGTAAAAGCTCTGACTGTCAGAGACTCAGCGGCCTTGACTCACGTTGTTGTACAGCATATTTTATTTAAATGCTAATGTCGTAACTCTAGCTACTTGTTATCCAACCAAAGCAAAATGGACAGAAGTGTTCTCTTAAAACAAATTGTCACAAATTCTCTTGGCCTTCACGTGGCCTCCGGAGAGAAGGAGACGGAGGAGGAAAAGCTGATTAAGTTGTAAAATTGATGAAAGAAAAAAAAAAACCCTGTCTTATACTGTATGCTTCTTAGACCTTGATGAAAAGGTTAGATATGACGTTAAAGGCTTTCTGACTAAACAAGAGATTCATTTTTTCTTTTTCTTATCATTCCATCATAATGTAGGGCAATTAATGAACACTGGAAATACATGGTCAGGATTTTTTTTTTTTTTAGCGATCAAAGAGTTTGGGTGAGGATGAGGTGGGAAGAAGAAGAAGAAGAAGAAGGAGAAGAAGGAGAAGAAGAAGACGATGTAGGATTAAAACTGGCAACCTTGACTCTTCTATTCCTGTACTTAATATATGATGTCATCTTAATGTATGATGTCATCTTAATATATGATGTCATCTTAATGTATGATGTCATCTTTATGTGTCTTTATTAAGCTTCATAGTAAAAAAGCCTCAGTGTCGTAATAGCATCAGCTTCAGGATGGAGGAAGAAGTCTGTGTCTGTGTGTGTGTGCGTGTGCGTGTGTGTGTGCGTGTGTGTGTGTGTCAGATACTTGGATCCACCCTGAAGAGTTTGGGTGAGGTTAAGGTGGGAAGAAGAAGAAGAAGAAGAAGGAGAAGAGGGGAAAATGGTGCATTTTGATCTATGTAGGATTAAAACTGGCAACCTTGACTCTTCTACTCCTGTGCTTAATATATGATGTCATCTTAATATATGATGTCATCTTAATGTATGATGTCATCTTTATGTATGATGTCATCTTTATGTGTCTTTATTAAGCTTCATAGTAAAAAGCCTCAGTGTCCTTATAGCATCAGCTTCAGGATGGAGGATGGAGGAAGAAGTCTGTGTGTGTGTGTGTGTGTGTGTGTGTGTGTGTGTGTGTGTGTGTGTGTGTGTGTGTGTGTGTGTGTGTGTGTGTGTGTGTGTGTGTGTGTGTGTGTGTGTGTGTGTGTGTGTGTGTGTGTGACAGATACTTGGATCCACCCTGAAGCCACATTCCTCTAAACGTGTGGTCGAGCCATCGCATCAAGCTGGCCAACACACACACACGTTCACCACTCCCTTTATTCCTTTCTGTGTTCTCACCAACACAGTGAACACACACACACACACACACACACACACACACACACACACACACACACACACACACACACACACACACACACACACACACACACACACACACACTCTCCCTCTCGCGCTCCACTGCTGGCTGGCGTGGGACCAGCTCCTGCATAATGGCTCTGCCAAAGCAGATATGTTCACCAGTTAACTGGCTGCTACCATCACCAGCCTCCTCCAACAGCAACACACACACACACACACACACACACACACACACACACACACATACAGAGGTGGGGATTGCCTCCATTGTAGCAGAACTGTGTCTAGTTTAACTCATCTTATATATATGTATATTTTGGGGAAAGTAGCACCCAAACTTATTGCTTTAACCTCTAATTTGCAAACCTGCTGCCTCCACAACAGGTTATCAATTATTTTTTATATTGTAATTAAATTTTTATCAGAGTTTGCAACACTAAATGAAGCACGGAAAACCAAGATGTCAGATTTGAACGCCTCCAATTTATGTACTAGAAGCTATAAGAAGATAATTGATTGGCCTATAGTGAGCTCACACACAGACTACCTTCCCAACAAGCTCTGACAATAAGATTCATTAGCTTAGTAGGCCAACATTAGGTCAAAGGTCAAAGGTCAAAGGTCAGCCATTAAACTATTAAAAATGCACCAATATTATAAACTAACTAACTGACAGCAGTGTCCATGTTATTCAGTGATTGGCTGGTTGTTTGCTGAGCTGTGTGTTTTCTCACTACTCTCACATCATTGTTTCTTCCTCTCTGAACGGCATCTATCGCTCCGATGGTGTGATGTTGGCAGAGATGCAGAGACAGGTGTATTCAGAAAATAGAAAAGAAAAAAAAAACTAGACTTCTTCTTCTCTCCCTCATTATGACAACGAGCTACTTGCCCAGTTTCTCAAGCATGTCGTTCTGATACATTAATCCTTCCTCCCTTCCTCTCTCCTTCCTTCCCTTCCTTCCTCCCTCCCTCCCTCCTTTCCTTCCTCCCTTCCTTCCTTTCCCCCTTCCTTCCTTTCCTTCCTTCCTCCCTTCCTCTCTCCTTCTTTCCCTTCCTTCCTCCCTCCCTCCCTCCTTTCCTTCCTCCCTTCCTCCCTTTCCCCCTTCCTTCCTTTCCTTCCTTCCTCCCTTTCTTCCTTAACTCAAGGACATTCTTTTGAAATATACAGTAAACATATATCTGCTTTTATTCCAGTGGCCAGGGTAAAGATAAATTAATCCTTCCTCTCTCCCTCCCTCCCTCCTTCCTTCCTTCCTTCCTTCCTTCCTTTCCTCCCTTCCCCCCTTCCTTCCTTGACATTAATGCTTTGAAAAGAGGAACAGCACAGGTTGTTTGCTCAATGTTACAATGTCTTTGTTTACGTCTTTTCCTTTTAAGTTTTTTTTAAAATGACATACAGTATTTGTACTTTCGGAGGCAAAAGCAGCACTTTAAAAGAAGTCGACTACACTAGACCATAATGGCCGCCAACATCCCATTTCTCCCCAGCTGTCATCTTTTGAAATCTTTCTCTCATATCTAAACCAAAGATTATCCATGCCCTAAAGTTATGTGGCACAAGTGAAAACACTCATTCTCAGAAGAGTCATATGGATCTTTTTGGACTTTTTGCAAAGGATGAAAGAGGCTCAACTCAGGGCTTAAAGTCCTTCGGGCCCTAGCAACAGCTTCTGGCTCAGTTGAAGTATCGTAAATCCTACCTGCAGCCACAGTATGTCAGCTAAATGGCTTTGAATATACAGTATGAATTTACAGTTGGGAGTCAGACTTGAGTTATCTTCCCGGTTGCAGGCGCTGTAATGCTGACACTCCTGACGCCGCTGAACACTTCCTCCACATCCACACACATTTAGCGAGTCGTTTTCGCCGGGTCACATCGATATTCTGCCCACCAGACGTTTTGGAGGTTCACCAGGTCAGGGGAAGGAACTGCCTACTTGCTCCATAAACTTCCCTTTAATGCTCCGAGATCAAACACGTTAAATGAGGTCATCCGCCGGGGTCACGTTTGCATTTCCTTTCCGTCGTTTCTCGACCCCCTCAGATTTTCCCCTCAGAGTCCGTCTCTTCTACCCGGAACCTGAATGTGAAATTGCCGATTTTCTCCGGGGTCACGGATCAGGAGGCATCAGCTCCTCGCTCCGCCGCCGCAGGGATGGGTGGGTTACCAGCCGCTCCGGGTCTGCGCCGGCGTTTGGCGGATCTTGACGGACACAGTGTGTGATTTGCAGCGACAAGCGGAACAAATGCCGGTAATGAGGTCACCTTGGGCTCCAGGTCTGCGTCCGACTTTCAAGCCCAATCTCTCTCTCTCTCTCTCTCTCTCTCTCTCTCTCTCTCTCTCTCTCTCTCTCTCTCTCTCTCTCTCTCTCTCTCTCTCTCTCTCTCTCTCTCTCTCTCTCTGTATCTATCTCCTACACACACACACAGAGATATACACACACACACACACACACACACACACAGAGATACACACCACCTCTCAGAGGAAATAGCAAAGCATTCGGAGCCATCTGAATGAAAATGAGATGAAATGAGTTGGAGAGTCAACATGAAACAGTTTCATATACCAACCTGTGGATTTTCATATTTCACATAAAGACAAATATTTGACTTGACAACACGACAATCCCTTTTTTTTTTCTAATAAGAGCTCATATAGGCTTCCTGTTAACCCTTGAGTCGTCCTCCCCGGGTCAAATTGACCCTGTCTGTTTTGACTGTTCCTTCTTTCCTCCCTCCCTTTCCTTCCTTCTTTCCTCCTTCCTTCTCTCTTTCTTTCCTCCTTTCCTTCCCTCCTTCCCTTCCTTCTTCCTTCCTTCTTCCTTCCCTCCTTCTCTCTTTACTTCCTCCCTCCCCTCCTTCCTCCCTCCTTCCTTCCTTCTTCCTCCCTCCCTTCCTTCCTTCTTCCTTCCCTTCTTCTCTCTTTACTTCCTCCCTATTTCTTTCCTTCTTCCTTCTCTCTCTCCTTCCTCCCTCCTTTCCTTCCTTCTTCTTTCCTTCCCTCCTTCTCTCTTTCTTTCCTCCTTTCCTTCCTCCCTCCTTTACTTCCCTCCTTCCCTTCCTTCTTTCCTTCCTCCCTCCCTCCTTCCTCTCTCCTTTCCTTCCTTCCTTCTTCCTCCCTCCCTTCCTTCCTTGACTCAAGGACAACAGGAGGCTTTATTGGACTAGGGCCTGCTGAGGGATGAAGGAAGGAAGGAAGGGAAGAAGGGAAGGGAGGAAAGGAGAAAGGAGGAAGGGAGGAAAGGAGAAAGGAAGGAAGGACTTTTGCACTTTTGCACTTTTGCACACAGCTGCCAACTTCTTCTTGTTTCCTCTGTGTTTATTTATCTTGTTATTTATGTGTAAAAGTATGAATTGCCCTTCAAGGGATTAATAAAGTTATCTTGAATCTTGAATCTTTATACTAAATAATACATGCATATAAAAAGTAATGTGGGTAAAACTACTTAATTATAGTTGTAATAATCTCGCATTGAATCATTCTTTTTTATGAAACAGGAGACAACTTGGCTTCTATGATTCCTCCTCGTAATAAAAATGAAAGTTTATGAATTCTCCCGTACTAGATTTTCCATTTTATCTGGTTACGGAAGCTGAGGAGCAGAAGGTCCTTTTTACAATCTAAAAAATGAATCTCCTGGTTTTGACAATATCCCTTCTAGTCTATATAAATCAGTTCAGGATCTAATACTGAAGCCTTTAACTCACATTCTCAATCTTTCTTTATAAAAAAAAGTGTTTGTCCCTACTGAATAGAAATGAGCAAAACATAATCCTAGTATACAAACATGATGATGCAACTATTATTAATTATTACAAACAATTTCAATGATTCCTGTAATGGAAGAAAGTGCTAGAAACAACTTATTTCTAAACTGTTTAGAAAGAAGCACTCTACTTGTATCGCCATGTTTTATCATGTTAATGAAATCTATAAAGCTCGAGATGGAAAAGAAAGCTCTATCTCAATCTTCTTAGACTTATCTAAAGCTTTAGATTCTGTAAGTTGTCCCATTATTCTTTATAAACGCTGCCATCTTAGAGTAAAAAGAATCATATGAATCTTAATTAAATCATTTTTTCTATCACTTATGGCGCACCTCAAGGATCAGTCTTAGGGCCGTTCTTATTTGCAATCTATATTAGTGATTTATGTAAAGTTTCTAAGCATCTAAGGCTGCGTTCACACTGCAGGCAAATCAGACTCAAATCTGATTCCTTCTCAAATCTGATTTTTTAGTCCTGACTGTCCACACTGTTTTTAGCAAGTGTCCAAATTAGATTTGGCTCTGTTCAGACTGGGCCACATTAATGACCAGTCTGACAGGTTGCTATGGTAACGTCATCTAGAGAATTGTGTGATGTCATATAATTCCGAGCCATCTCCCCAAAGATTAAGAATATGGTTTGGTCCTCTGTCCATGGACTGATGTTCACGTCCTTCTTCGTTGCCTCCAGTGATATCACCTAGCAACAACAACTGGAATAAGTCCTCCAGTGATATCACCTAGCAACAACAACTCGAATAAGTCTTCCAGTGATATCACCTAGCAACAACAACTGGAATAAGTCTTCCAGTGATATCACCTAGCAACAACAACTGGAATAAGTGTGAGTCTGGTGTCTCATAGAGTGACGTAGCGTAGAGACGTAGAGAGACGTCACGGACAGTCAAATCTGATATGAGTGTTTGGAGCTGTTCAGACTCACACACATCTGTCCAAACTTCCTCCCAAAGGTGGTTTCAATCTGGTTTGCAAAAATCAGATCTCATGTGATTAATGACTGAATGAATGAATCGAATTTTGGCTTGCAGTGTGAACGCAGCCTTTGGTATTATTTGCTGATGACACAGTAGTTTTTGATTCACATAAACACCCTGACAAAATAGCAAAAATAAAAATATTAAATCAAGAGCTCATTCTTTACAATTTAATTTAGAAATATACAATACAATGAACTAGCATGATTGCTGTTATTTAGTGTTTGGAGCCGTTTCTAAACAAGCTAACGTAACCAGACCTTTAATAATGAAGGACTATCTCACCCAGTTTAGTTTATTTGGATCCCCATTAGCTGTTACCCAGGCAACGGCTACTCTTCCTGGGGTCCATGTTAAAATAAATACAACCAATTACAATTACAATATAACATAAATGGAGAGTGAGAGAGTGATCAATGTATTTTAGCATTTGGAGCCGTTTCTAAACAAGCTAACATAACCAAACCTTTAATAATGAAGGACTACCTCACCCAGTGCAAGTGTGTGGCTCCCTGATGTGTTTTTAATAGTTTTAGGACAGTAACAGAAGTCTACGTCAGTCTACGGCAGGAATAAGATATATCATGTGTTCCAGACTCATCCTTTAATTGCTGAGCTCTATCCATCCAGATCCAAACCACTTTATTTATTTGGAGGTATAAAATCTAAATTACGCTCAACAATAATATTCATGATTACACAACAAAACCTGCATCGGTGCGAGTATGACAGGGTGTTCATGCCGCCTCGGGCAGCGTGATCACAGTGTGGGTTTTTGTTCTTTTTCATCCTCTGCTCACCTTCACTAACGCTTCCTATCAGACTGCAAACAAAACATAACAAGCTCGGAAAAAGCATTTGTTTTCTGTCCACACCAGACACCACTGTCACATTATATGATACACACCTAACTCTCTGTGTGTGTGTGTGTGTGTGTGTGTGTGTGTGTGTGTGTATGAAGACACTATAAATCCAACATATTCTCCATGGAAACCGTTCCTCAATGTATTTATGTATTCAGATTTTACTTTGAAATAGTAAATAGACAACGAGATAAAGCTGTGATAATTGCCACAATGATCCTCCGTCTGATATAAATGTGTAAAGTGTGTTTATCTCTAGTGCAAACAAATCTGTGTTTTTGTGTGTGTGTGTGTGTGTGTGTGTGTGTGTGTGTATGTGTGTGAGTGTGTGTGTGTGTGTGTGTGTGTGTGTGTGTGTAACAGTCAGTATAATAATGCTTGTGTAAGGGCATTTGTGTGTGTGTGTGTGTATGGTGTGAGTGAGTGCATTTTTGATTGTCTTGGCTGTGTGTGTGTGTGTGTGTGTGTGTGTGTGTGTGTGTGTGTGTGTGTGTGTGTGTGTGTGTGTGTGTGTGTGTGTGTGTGTGTGTGTGTGTGTGAGCCGACCTTGTGCATGCAGTTCAGTGTCAGATCACATAAGAGGACTTGCTCGCCGAAGGGCAGATTGAAACCACAAGCTTCTCGGGAATCAAACAACGGTTGAGAGAGAGAGAGAGAGAGAGACAGAGAGAGAGGGAGGGAGGGAGAGAGAGAGAGAGAGAGGGAGAGACAGAGAGAGAGAGAGAGAGAGAAACAAAGAGCGGTAGAGAGAGACATAGAGAGTGTGAGAGAGAGAGAGGTAGAGAGAGAGAGGGAGACTGAGAGAGGGAGAGAGAGAGAAAGAGAGAGAGTGGTAAAGTGAAAGAGAGAGGTAAAGTGAGAGGTAGAGAGAGAGAGGTAGAGTGAGAGAGAGAGGGGTAGAGAGAGACAGAGAGAGAGAGAGAGAGAGAGAGAGAAGGAGGTAGAGGTAGAGAGAGAGGTAGAGAGAGAGAGAGAGAGAGAGAGTCATAGAGAGAGAGAGAGAGAGAGAGAGAGGGAGAACCTCCGATAATCTTACCCTCCCTAAAAAACCCAACATGCTGGTGTGATATAATTTAGACAGCAGTGATTACTGAAGCATCACAGAAATACTTCTCACATTCACTGTCGAGCTAAATTAAATTATAATTGGGTTTTTTATTTTTTTATTGTTCTGGGTTTTAGCCGCTATTTCTATTTTACTGTATCACCTCGGACTCCCTAAGTTAATAATAGCTGAGATCTGTGGATGTGGCGACATCACACATTACATCACAGGTTAAAGACCAACCTCATGCTTTAAATCGAACATACTTATTATAGGTGTGAAATGTTGGAGTATTACTAATAATTCACATTTGCTCATTTTCCCTTTTAAGTCCAAATAAAGTGATTTTTATGTTAAGTGCTGTTTGCTTGTTGGACATTTATCTGATGTCACTGTTGTCCCAGATCTCTGTAATTACCCAAGTGAATAAGGAAGGAAGGATGGAGGAAAGCAGGAAGGAGGGCGGGAGGGGGAAATGAAAAGAGGAAGGGAGGAAGGAAAGAAGGAAGGATGGAGGAAGGAAGGGAGGAACGTAGGGGGAGGAAAGAAAGTGAGAAGGAGGGAGGAAGGAAGGAAAGAGGGAAGGAAAGAAGGACCAAAGGACATAAGGAAGGAAGAAAGGTGCATGGAGAAAGGAAAGAAGGAAGGGAGAAAGCAAGGAAGGAAAGGAGGGAGGAAGGAAGGAAGGAAAGGAAAGAATGAAGGGAGGAAGGACAGAGGAAAGAAGGAAGGAGGGAGGGAGGAAGGAAGGGAGGAAGGTAAGGGGAGGAAAGAAAGCGAGAAGCAGGGAGGAAGGAAGGAAAGAGGGAAGGAAAGAAGGCCCGAAGGACATAAGGAAGGAAGAAAGAAAGGGGGGTGGTGGAAGGAAGGAAGGAAGAGAGGAAAGAGAGAAGGAGGGAGGGAGGAAGGACAGATGGAAGGAAGGAGAGGAAAGAAGTAAGGAAGGAATGGAGGAAGGAAAGGAAAGAAGGAAGGAGGGAGGGAGGAAAGAAAGAAGGAGAAAAGGAAGGCAGGGAGGAAGGAAGGAAGGAGGAAAGAAGGAACAGTCAAAACAGATGGGGTCAATTTGACCCAGGAGGACGACACATCAATTTGCAATGATGTAAAGCAGGAAGAGGAAGTACTGATGAAGCTACCCCCCCTTTTTTTTTTTTTTCTACAGTTGCAGTTGATCAAAATTTCATTCTCATTACATCTACTTATCTTTCCTTCACCTTTTCACTCTTCTTTTTCTTGTAGAAATTAGCGTCTGTCTTCTCTTCTGTGGTGAGAAGACAGTGTGTTTGGAATTTGTGAATGTTGGTGTGTAATGACAAAACTGGAGCCAACAAAAAAAGCTATCCCTACCCTTAGTCCACACCAGGCGGGGAGTTCTGGTCCTCTGAAATGAGGCCAACCAGGAAGTAACTTATAACTGCATTATATCAAAAGGCCACCAGAGGGCGACCGTCTCTATACAAGTCAATGGAGAATTCACCAACTTCTCACTTGATTTCTAACCTCAGTAAACGTTTTCAAAATGTGTTTATGGTCTCAATCACTAGTTTAAAGCCTTCTTCAATGCAGTCTGATGTTCATTTGGGACATTTTGGCCTCCCTGATTTTATATGTGACGATAAAGCAGGGTATGCATTAGGGCGTGGCTACGTCCTGATTGACAGGTTGATTGACCAATGTCCTCAAGATCCAGCCCTCGCAACCATAGCAACCTCCCCGCTCCGCCCATGGCCCCGCCTCATGCCCATGTAAGTAGAATCCGTGTTTTTATTTTTACCAGCATGCACCTGAAATGTTTAAGATGGCACTGCCTAGATTTGAAACTATAGCAGCAGTCCCCAAACCAATGTGTGACATCACGGATGTTACGTCCATTTCTTCTATACAGTCTATGGTCCACACACTGATATTATCTGTGTGCTTTGACAGAACTATGAATGAGATGAAACATATCTTAACTCCAGTTCGACCTCAGTTCTTAGTGTCTGTTTACTTTGGTTCACATCTTTCATTAACTTTATTTGCAGTCGTACCATCATGAGATTTCACTCCCTGTTCAGTCTGAATGCAGCTTCCCACCTCCGACACCACCGACGTTTGCAAAGCTATCACCACATGAATTACAATAGTATAGCCCAGATCAACAGACTGAGCCCACAAATAACAATTGTAGTGTCCAGTATCTGTTTTTTGAAGAGTTGAAAATATATTAGATTTTTTTTTTTTTCCTTTGTAGTCCCCTGTTGACTGTTTCATACTGCAAACACTTTACCGCCTCTACCTGCCTTGGTTTCCTTTTACTTTTCTCAACATAGAAAAGGTATTAATGATGTGACATCCGTCATCCCTGAACCTGTTGTTGATACTCAATACCTGCAGAAATTGCATGCCCCCGCAGGTAAAAGCCGGGCCTTGTAGGCTGCCGGCTCCAGGGAGGACGAATATCTCCATCTTATCCTTTTGAATCTGTCCCACCGATGTAACTTCTGAGTGGGC
>NC_070589.1:29894380-29912825 GCF_027409825.1 Scomber japonicus
ACTCCTTTCTTTCCTTCCTTCCATCCTTCCTTCCTTCCTCCTTTCCTTTCCTACTTACTCCTTTCCTTCCTTCCTTACTCCTTTCTTTCTTTCCTTCCTTCCTTCCTTACTCCTTTCTTTCCTTCCTTCCTTCCTTCCTTCCTTCCTTACTCCTTTCTTTCCTTCCTTCCATCCTTCCTTCCTTACTCCTTTCTTTCCTTCCTTCCATCCTTCCTTCCTTCCTCCTTTCCTTCCTTCCTCCCTTACTCCTTTCTTTCCTTCCATCCTTCCGTCCTTCCTCCCTTCCTTCTCTCCTTACTTCCTTCCTCTTTTCCTCCTTCCTCCTGTCCTTCCTCCTATCCTTCCTTGACCTGAGGACAACAGGAGGGTTAATACATCTTGAATGTAGACAGTGCATTTTGTCGTGGCCGGTTTTCAGTGTCCTTCTCTCTCTCTGGGATCCTCTCTGGTAAAGATGCCTACACGCTCCACCAGGCGGGTGTCACTTTGGATGAAAGTGCTTCCTAACTGATGTGAAGATCACGGTGGACTTTTGATCTTTATCTGTTTTGATTTTGATCTGTTTTTTTTTCCTTTTTGGGATGTTACTTAGACCGAGTAATGTCGATGCAGTCCTCGTGTCTGTAGGATGCATGTTAACCTAGGAAAGTAAAAGTGATCATTAGTTTTTAGGTTTTCGTCCCGTCTGTTTTGAAAGTTCCTTCTTTCCTTCCTTCCTCCTTCTTTCCTTCCCTCATCCCTTCCTTCCTTCCTCCCTCCCTCCTTCTCTCTTTCTTTCCTCCCCCCTAATTTCCTTCTTTCCTCTGTCCTTCTTTCCTTCTTTCCTTCCTCCCTTCCTCTTTTCCTTTCTCCCTCCCTCCTTCCTTCTTTCCTCCCTCCTTTCCTTCCTTCCTTTCCTTCTTTCTTTCCTTTCCTCCGTCTTTCCTCCCTCCTTTCCTTCCTTCCATCCCTCCCTCCTTTCCTTCCTCCTTCCTTCCTTCCTTCCTTCCTTCCTTCCTTCCTTTCCTTCTTTCTTTCCTTTCTCCCTCCCTCCCTCCCTTTCCTCCCTCCATCCCTTTCCTTCCTTCTTCCTCCCTTTCTTCCTTCCTTCCTCCCTCCCTTCCTTCCTTCCTTCCCTTCTTCCTTCCTCCCCTCTTTCCTTCCCTCCATCCTTCCTCCCCTCTTTCCTTCCCTTCTTCCTTCCTCCCTTCTTCCCTCCCCCTCTTCCTTTCTTTTCTTCCTTCTTCCTTCCTCCCTTCCTCCCTTCCTTCTTCCTCCCTTCCTTGACTCGAGGACAACAGGAGGGTTAAAAACATTTATTATTGAACTTTGGTGGGAAATTATGGCATGGACAAAGGAAGGGTTAACAATTTTTTTAATGTAGATAGCATATAGCTATTTATATAACACTGTGTTTGCTAAGTCTTCACATCTATCCTTTCTTTCTTTTCCATTATTCTTCCTTCCATTATGGTTGTTTTGTAAAACCTTTTTTTTTTCTTTTTTATGAGTCATCCTATGAATTTCAAGTCTGGCTCCAGACCTGCGAACCTCCACCCACATCTCCAATTTGATCAGGGGTTCAAAAAAAGGTCTGGTGCTCTTTATTGGCTGTTTCTACCACGTAGATAAATAATCAGCCAACTGGAGCTTGTAGGGGAGATTAAGGATGGGTATATTATCTTTCTATGTAGCTAGCTAGGTAGTCATAGGAACAATATTGTAAAAAGTTTTAAGCACAAGAAGAAAAGTGAGGATGCTTAAAAACATGGTGACCAAAAAGTCTCGTTACACCAGCACACAGCTTTTCAGGTACTCTGCATCTGCATCAGTGGCATTTTTTGTGTCATTTTATTACATGGACTGTGGATGTAGAAGAAACAGCGATAACGTGAACAATATGAACAACCTCGAGCATCAAGGGCTTTACAAATAGATAGTTGTATAGGCGAGTTGCGGAGGTGGAGAAAAAATTGAAAGCTCAAGGTTGGAACCGCTTGTCTTCCCTCCAGTGATAATGAAGGATATTTCCACCAAGTTGAATTTTCGGCATTAGAGAAGCCCGCTCGATTCCCCCGTGAGATCTCCAAGAGCTGCTTGACTTCCGAGCCGCTTGGCCTTGACTGCAGTGTGATGCCAGCGGGGCTACATGGAGATGAAAACAAACGTAGATATGTATGTATGTGATCATTTAAACGTTTGGGCATCCAATCCTCCATCAAAACACATTACTGTCAAAGTGGGCTGAAACAGTTTCTTCGCTTTCTGGTCAGTTCTGCACCATGTGGCTATTTTAGCACCATATTAATTAAGAAAAAACCTTGATAATGTTCTTTATGATGCTTTATGATTTCCCTTTGGGCTATCCAGCACATGCACAGTATCAAAGGGCTGAAATTGATGCTTTTATTGTACATAAAAAGATAGATAGAGTATAGATAGAGTACTGTTATTCCAAATTAATGGAAATGGAAATTACAAATTACATGTGAAGACTGTATAAAAGAAATGGACGTAACATCCGTGACGTCACCCATTGGTTTGTGGACTGCTGCTCGGAAGCCAATAGTTTCAGATCTGGGCAGCGCCATCTTGAAAATGTCAGGTGCATGCTGGGAAAAATAAAAACACGGATTCTACTTATATGGGCATGAGGCGGGGCCATGGGTGGAGCGGGGAGGTTGCTATGGTTACGAGGGCTGGATCTCGAGGACATTTGTCAATCAACCTGTCAATGAGGACGTAGCCACGCCCTAATGCATACCCTGCTTTATCGTCAAATATAAAATCAGGGAGGCCAAAATGTCCCAAATGAACATCATACTGCATTGAAGAAGGCTTTAAACTAGCGATTGAGACCATAAACACATTTTGAAAACGTTTACTGAGGTTAGAAATCAAGTCAGGTGGATGGAGGCATTAACCCAATGGTGGACTTTACCACAGGAAACACTTTTCATTTCCAATTCCAACCACAAGCCAGTACAGTTAAAAAGAAAATAGAAATACAGTCGTCCCCTAACCATAAAACTGAAGCTGGACTTACTTCACCTGTCAATCTGTTCAAGAGGCTTCACATTACACACATTAAAGGACTGAAAGGAGAAAAAAGGGAGCAAAATAGAAGCAGGATGGCTTCCACAGCAGCGGATACTACAGAATTACTGTGAGATCTATGAGCTGCTGAGCGTCAACACTGTGAGTCGAGCTCGATCTAACATCAACATGCCAGACACAGTGTCTTGGCTCTGATTTTTAAGGTTTGGAAACATTTGCAAGGTGATTTCGGTGCCAGTTGTCACTCCAGAACAGCATGCGTTTCTTTTTCTGATCTGATGGCCGCATAAACATAAAACTCCACTCTCCACTTGGCACTGAAATTATTTGTTGGTGATCTGAAAGCAGCTCAGCAGATCAAAATCATCGAAAATCCAGGTGTATCTACTGCCAAGAGGAACTGAAGCTGACTTTTTGAAGATGACTTTGTCTTCTTACCACACAGCAATAGTATAAGTAATATTGTATTGGAAGAAGTTGGAAATCAGATGTGTCACATGGAGTTGGACAGTCACATACTCATTACAGACTGCAGGAAACATTGAAGACCATGTAAAGTGAATTCAGACATTTTCTTCTAAACACATTAAATAGGTCATAAATGTATTTCTAAAAAAGGTGTAAAAAGCATTTCAACCATTTAGATTTGAATTGTGGAGCTAGGCTTCACAAACTGTGTTTCAACATTTCTGTGTTCAGGATTTAGTGATTAGCATAAACCCGCCCCTGCTGCTGTAGAGGTATAAATACATTCAGCACACACTACTACTACTACAGTCTACAGTTAGCCAGTTAGCTGAGTTAGCCGCCAAGCTAGCTGCCGAGCTAGCCGCTGAGCTAGTAGCTGAGTTAGCCGCCGAGCTAGCCGCTGAGTTAGTCGCTGAGCTAGCCGCCGAGCTAACAACTGAGTTAGCAGCAGAAAGCTCTCAGACGTAGTGTCCATGTTTCTGGTAGAGGTGGTGACTTTGATTGACAGGTGACACTTGGTAGGGGGCGGGGTTTCAGCGGACTCGACGGCCACGCCCACAGCGTTTGTTAACAGAGAAAGAGGCTGATTTTTACACAACTTTGAAGCCTAATTTCATATATTTGGCGATTTTTTTTAATCATTCAAATTTGGCAGGGTGGTTAACAACACACTTTTCTGTGGTATGTCAAACTCAGAACACATATTTATTCTTACTTTACACAGACTTTAAATGTTACTGTCAGCAGTGAGAGATGTAATTTTGTCACATGTCCATCCTGCATTGGCATGGACCAAACACAAATGTTAAAATCAGTTAGGGTTAGGGTTAAATATTCACATATGGCTGCTGCAATGTGCAATGCATTCACAGCTGATTACGCTTTTTATTTTTTATCATGTCCACTTGCTCCTATTTCCATTTTTTATAATATGCCATCACACAGTCTGAAGAACACCGTGCTGCAGTACCTGGTGATCAAACAGCAGAGGAAAGCAAGTGGCTGTCTGGACATTGCCGCCGCCGTCAGCTCACTCCCTCTCACTCGCTAACATGCTCTCTCACCCAGTCAGCCGAGAAGATGAGTCATATGTACTGTAAAGGTCATCCATCAGAGAGAGAGAGAGAGAGAGAGAGAGAGAGGGGGGAAAGGGAGATGGAGAGGGGAGACGGGAGGGAGAGTGATGGAGGAGGGAGGCGTTAAGTGTTGGCTTTCCATGTCAATTTTTCTGTCAGGAGCAGTAAGTGGGGCCTCTCTTCTTCTTCTTCTTCTTCTTCTTCTTCTTCTTCTCTTCCTCCTCCTCCTGCTGCTTCTTTTTCGCCGATATCACCCCCTAACAGCAGGACAGCCACTGAGCTAATGCATATTTTTTCTGCCAATGTATTCTGGGTTTTAATTCAATACGCTGTAGCATGATTCGGTTGACATTTTTAATGGCAATAATATAATTACTGAGAGAGTATTTCTTGGAAAAATAACCTGATTATAATACCATGTTTCATGTCATGATACTGGTAAACAAACCAATTGACATTTAATTATGTATTTAAAATAATAATTCTGTGTGTAATTATGTTACAAGTAAACAGCAGAGAGGAGGCATTTAAAGGGAGGTACTTTCTAGTTCTGTGACAAATTGTTTTAAGCACTCTGGTGGCATTTCTTCCACTTTTAATCAGTTTTCAGAGCTTCACACCAAACAGGATCTGATCCAGGCTGTTTGGAGCTTATTAAAGGAATAGTTTAATCTCTCTGCATCAATTTAGCATCGCACTCCTCTAACACCGCTGGACTCAGGATGGACAATTTTGAAAAGATAAAGTATGAAAAGCAGTGCAGCAGTACCAGAGATGGTGTCTTTTTGTTATATTACATGCATTCTTCACCCCCTCTAAAAATCTGGTGCCGACATTCCCGACATTCCCCCCACGAGCAAGCACTTGGCAACAGCGGCAAGGAAAAACTCCCCTTTAATGAGAAGAAACTTTGAAGAGAACTGAGCTCTAGGTGATTCAGAGAGTTGCACAACAACAATAACTATGATAATAATAATAATTAAAGCTGCAAGTAGCGATGAATGGTCCCTCGCCCTTCCACCCCAAAATTTGCTGCAACGCCACGCCCGTCATGTCTTAAGAAAGGTGAATTTGAAATTGGGTGGATGAAATCTGTACGAGGAGTTCGTTAATGTTGAGGCATGGAAATCACGAAAATGGCGTCAAAATCGAAATTTTGAATCAAAATTGCTGACTTCCTGTTGGAGTTAGGGTATGGGTCCAAGAGACTTTGTTGTGTGTCTTTACATGATATATATCCGTAGCAAATTGTGTTTGTCTACGTCACTCTGGAACGAGGGGCTGAATTTGTTTAATTTGCCTAGAGGGCGCTGTTGAGCCACTTTGATGAGCTTTGGGGCATGTGAAGGCTGCCAAAAATGCGTTCATATTGGAAGAAAAAGATGGGGTTCCCACTGTTAGTGTTTGGGCCCTAATTATAAAAATATGACTAATAATAATAGCATAAAGCAACATTGGTGTCAAGCAGGACCACAGCAGTAGGGGGTTCGCAGTCACTGTCCATGTATTCATCCATAACCAGGCGGTCCACAACAATGATCCATGTCACCTTTCGCTGAGAAAGAAAACTCTGGGGAAGAACCCAAGTTAGTAACATGCATTAATGATATATGAATGTTTGCAGGAGGAGAGAGGAGCTCAGTGTGTCACCTGGCAGTTTAGGCCTATTGGGGGGGCGGGGGGGGGGCAAGGGGCTGGTCCAAGGGGCTGGTCCAAGGGGCTGGTCCAAGTCAAGCTGGGGGTCAATCCCCAACTATAAGCTTTATCAAATGGGAACGATTTAAACTGTGGCTTAAACGTAGAGAGGGTGTCTGCCTCCTGGACCGAAACTAAACCTTCAGTCTGGAAGCAAAGTGTTTTAGTGTTTTAGTGAGGTAATGATGATGTGATATAATTTATTTTCATGATTAACAGGGTCATTAATATGATGTAAAAGTTAAATCCATAATCATATTAGATATCATGTAATCATATTGTGTGTTAATAGGAAGGAGGCCCTGAATCAGAGACTATATATATGGGGTTCATTGAGTTCATTGAGTTCAGAAGTGCTTAGAAATAGATTTGTCCCTGAGTGTCTTAAGTTCACTGAGTTCTTATTAACCCTCCTGTCGTCCTCCCGGGTCAAATTGACCCCATCTCTCTTATGACTGTTCCTTCTTTCCTTCCTTCTTCCCCTCCTTCCCTTTTTCTTTGCTCCCTCCTCCTTCCATCTTCCTTCCTTCCTCCTTTCCTCCCTCTCTCCCTCCTTACTCCTTTCCTTCCTTCCATCCTTCCTTCCTTCTTTCCTCCCTTCTCCTTTCCTCCCTCGCTCCCTCCTTAATCCTTTCCTTCCTTCCATCCTTCCTTTGCCCTTTCCTTCCTCCCTCCCTCCTTACTCCTTTCCTTCCTTCCATCCTTCCTTCCTTCCTTCCTTCCTTCTCTCCGAAATTCCTTCCTCTTTTCATTCTTACTCCTTTCCTTCCTTCCTTCCTCCCGTCCTTCCTTGATCTGAGGACAACAGGAGGGTTAAGAAAACTGACATATATATCGTACATATAAGAAAAGGATTTGGTTGTTGAAGCAGCATAGACAGTCTTGAGAGTATTCTTTAGACATGAGTTGAAGGTCTTCGGGGCTCCATTAATGAACTGTTGCAAAATATGTAGTATTATTGAATAGATGTAATAAAACAAACTATATATGTGGAGAACTGCTGTGGACTCTAAAGCTCTAGAGCAGGGGTGTCAAACATGCGGCCCGTGGGCCAGAACCGGCCCGTCGAGGTGTCCAATCCGGCCCACTTTCCTTCCTGTCTTCTTTTCCTTCCTTCCTTCTTTTCCTTTCTTCCTTCCTTCCATCTGTCCTTGCTCCCTTTCTGTCTTCCTTCCTTCTTTCTTCCCTTTCTTTCTTTCTTCCTTCATTCATTCTTCCCTTTCTTCCATCTTTCCTTCTTTTCCTTCCTTCCTTCCATCTGTCCTTGCTCCCTTTCTGCCTTCCTTCCTTCTTCCCTTTCTTTCTTCCTTCATTCATTCTTCCCTTTCTTCCATCTTTCCTTCTTTTCCTTCCTTCCTTCCATCTGTCCTTGCTCCCTTTCTGTCTTCCTTCCTTCCTTCCTTCTTCCCTTTCTTTCTTCCTTCATTCATTCTTCCATTTCTTCCATCTTTCCTTCTTTTCCTTCCTTCCTTCCATCTGTCCTTGCTCCCTTTCTTTCTTCCTTCCTTCCTTCCTTTTTCCCTTTCTTTCTTTCTTCATTAATTCTTTCATTTCTTCCATCTTTCCTTCTTTTCCTTCCTTCCTTCCATCTGTCCTTGCCCCCATTTCTGTCTTCCTTCCTTCCTTCTTCCCTTTCTTTCTTTCTTCCTTCATTCATTCTTCCATTTCTTCCATCTTTCCTTCTTTTCCTTCCTTCCTTCCATCTGTCCTTGCTCCCTTTCTTTTTCCCTTTCTTCCATCTTTCCTTCCTGTCTTCTTTTCCTACCTTCCTTCTTTCTTTCCTTCAATCTGTCCTTCCTCCGTTCCTTCCTTCAGTCTCTCCTTCCTCCATGTCTTCCTTCCTTCTTTCCTTCCCTCCATCTTTTAATGATCCGACCCACATGGGATCAAATTAGGCTTTTAAATGAAAATGAGTTTGACTCCCCTGTTCTAGAGAAACTAGATTGGGAGAAATATATGATCTATTTTTCTAGTTTTTTGTCAGTACACTTGCAGCTGCATTCTGGACCAGCTGGAGAGTCTTCGGAGACTTGTTAGGACTTAAGGAATTGCAGTAATCCAGCCTAAAAGTAACAAATGTGTGGACTAGTTTTTCTGCAACTTATTAGGGCTGTTCGATTAATCGATTTTAAATCGTAATTGCGATTATGTATTTAGAACGATGTTAAAACGTGAAACTCGTAAAATCGATTTTTCACTTTAACTAACGTCCCCGTTCATTTGTCTGGGCTGCGCCCTACTGTCTATGGCTGTGCAAGATACATTTATGGCTGCACTGGTTTGCAGTACTTATTTCCGCCTCTGACCTCCCCATGGCGCTCGCTCTAGTTACTACCGGTTACTACACATTTGTAAACAAACATGTCGGCGTTGGAGTTAGTGGATAGAAAGAAGATCAAGTCCGTTGTATGGAAGTGGTTCGCCTTCGACGCTTCGGATGAAGAGCAAAGTACTCCGCTTTGTAAACTCTGTCGGAAGTCAGTGGCAGTTAAAAACAGCAGCACAACGAATTTATTTCAACACCTCCAAAAAAAACACCCGTCGGAATGGCAGCAGTGTGTTGCAGAGCGGACTGCACAAGGGCACGCGGATGCGGCTACACCACCACCCCCACCAAAGCAAGTTACTCTGTCAGCTTCATTTTCGCGTGGTGTACCTTATGATAGGACTGACAGGAGGTAGACCGGCTCGTGTTCCTTGCAAAAAACTTGCAAATGTGAATAACAAATGTAATGACTGACTGACTGACATTACACACCTCTACCTCCTTCATGGGTTACATTATTATTTAGCATGCAAAGACCCAGTTTAGTTTAATTAGTAAATGTCTTGTTTTATTTAATGTTTGCAAGTGCTGATTTTTTTTTTCTCAGAGATAAAACTTATATTTTTTCAAACTTTATTTATTTTACAAAAAGAGTTTTGCACTTTATTCATTCATTTTTGGTTTAATAAGAGCAAAGTTTGCACTTAAAGCCCAATGGGGCAAATGTTCAATACAAAAGCAGCATATTTGAAATAATTTCTTTGCCTTTTGTCATTTCACAAAATCGTAATCGTAATCGAAAATCGGATTTTGAGAGAAGAAAATCGAGATTTCATTTTTGGGCAAAATCGAACAGCCCTACAACTTATTGAGACAGGATGTGCTTGAGTTTTGCAGTAGTACTCCCCAACACCTGTAAACAGACTTCGATAAGTGAAGTTGGTGTAGTTTTCCTTTGGTGTATAGAATAGAAAATGAGGCCAACGTGGAAGTAACTTAGAGCTGCATTCTATCAAAAGGCCACCAGGGGGCGACCGTCTCTATACAAGTCAATGGAGAATTCACCAACTTCTCACTTGATTTCTAACCTCAGTAAACGTTTTCAAAATGTGTTTATGGTCTCAATCGCTAGTTTAAAGCCTTCTTCAATGCAGTATGATGTTCATTTGGGACATTTTGGCCTCCCTGATTTTATATGTGATGATAAAGCAGGGTATGCATTAGGGCGTGGCTACGTCCTGATTGACAGGTTGATTGACCAATGTCCTCAAGATTCAGCCCTCGCAACCTATCGCAACCTCCCCCGCTCCGCCCATGGCCCCGCCTCATGCCCATATAAGTAGAATCCGTGTTTTTATTTTTCCCAGCATGCACCTGAAATTTTCAAGATGGCGCTGCCCAGATCTGAAACTATTGGCTTCTGAGCAGCAGTCCACAAACCAATGGATGACGTCACGGATGTTACGTCCATTTCTTTTATACAGTCTATGATTATACTCCATAATCTTTAATACTTTCCCCTAGAGACCAAAAAGATGGCTGTTAAAAGTTTGTACTCTCTTCATTCAGAGAAGACAGCAGCTGTAGTTGAATTCATATCCATTGTGACTATCCCAATGGTCACAATGGGGAAAAACATGAAAACTCATACAGTAATTTGCTGCATGATTCACTTTCCCATTGTCCGTCTGTATGCTCACTATGTTCCAAACACATATTTAACACATTTGCTTTTATAATTTTGTAATTTTTATTTTATTTAAACAAGGACAGTGTGCAATAAAACATTAACCTTGTATAAAACAAGCAGAGAAGGCCTTGCTTCAGGTTTTTAGCAAGTTGCTTTTGTCCGCCTGTAGACCTTGGGCAGGTAGATGGAAGGTAGATTCACTTTAAGATTCACTTTAGAAAGAAAAATGAATAACACAATCACTGCTGGAGCATCATGGCATGAAATTAAAATATGTGTTTTGACAAAACCGTGACTGTTTGGGAAAGGCTGTGTGTATGATTGCAGAGGATCTGAATAATGCTGCACCCTGTCATTTTTGACACCTGTTGCCATTATGCCATTAAAACTATGCTGTATATACCTCCATCACTTGTGACCAGCTGGGTTTTTTGGATATGGCAGCCAGGTTTTAGCCCAAAAACACGTGAGCTTTGGAGTCTACTTTATCTGATATGGACTGAAGCTGACTACAGCTGCTGATGTTCCTCATTTAGGTTGAAACCACCAACATTAGATGAGTATTTAAAATATCTACTTAGTTAGTTGTTAACCAAGTCTCCAGTATGAACTCCAAATACTACAACTTTACTGCATATAGCAACATTATAGAGTTTAGATATTACAGTAGTGCTCACTATGCAATGCATTTGCAAATTGACCCCGTCTGTTTTGACTGTTCCTTCTTTCCTGCGTCCTTCCTTCCTCCCTTCTTTCCTTTCCTCACTTCCTTTCTCCCTCCCTCCTTCCTTCTTTTCTTCCTTCATTTCTTCCTTCCTTCCTCCTTCCCCCTTCTCTCCTTTCTTTCTTCCTTCCTATCCTTCCGCCCTTCCTTCCTTTCCTTCTTTCCTCCCGTCCTCCCTTCCTCTTTTCCTTTCTCCCTCCCTCCCTCCTTCCTTCTTTCCTTCTTCCCTCCCTCCTACCTTCCTTCCTTCCTTCTTTCCTCTGTCTTTCCTTCCGCCCTTCCTTCTTTCCTTTCCTCCCTTCCTTCTTCCCTCCTTTCCTTCCTTTCCTTCTTTCCCCCGTCCTCCCTTCCTCTTTTCCTTTCTCCCTCCCTCCCTCTTTCCTTCTTTCCTTCTTCCCTCCCTCTTACCTTCCTTCCTTCCTTTTTTCTCTGTCCTTCCTTCCTCACTTCCTCTTTTCCTTTCTCACTCCCTCCCTCCTTCCTTTCTTCCTTCCTTCCCTCCTTCCTTCCTCCCTTCTTGCCCCCTTCCATCCTCCTTTCCTTCCTTCCCTCCTCCCTTCTTTTCCTCCCTTCTTCCCCCTTTCCATCCTTCCTCCTTTCTCTCTTCCTTCCTGAAATGTAGACACACAGTCCAACAAAAAACAGCCAAAGTGCATTTACAGTAATTGCTGGAGTAAACTTTTCCACATTTCTGGCAGACTACAGATCGGTAAGGGTCCAAAAAAAGTATCACCACTTGTTTAACAGAAAATATTCTACTAACCTTGCAAGTGTTTCTTTTTCATTTTTCTTAATCACAGCAAAACATTTTAAAAAACTCCCCTCTCATCTGCCGTCAGCATCTCACCCGAGCTGAATCGTCTCTATGCAGTAAACTCCCTGCCGCCTGCCACTAAAGCAAACACTAAGTATTATTTACAGAAACTATCCGGTGCATGTCGGCCGCTCTGTCAGGGAGTTCCTCCTGCGTCTGAAGATAGAGAGCTGTTACCTTTTTTTCCTCCCCTCGTCCTCCTTTCCCTCCTTCGCTTCCTCCTCGGCTGGGTGATGCTTGGCTGGGGCTGTGGGAGGTTTGATAGATGGCGTCCCCAGTTTTGGCAGTCTTATCTCCGGCCCCGCCAACCGATCGTCATCTGCCACTTATCAGCCTCTATAAACAACCCCCCCCCCCCCACTCCACACACACACACACACACACACTTTACTGTGAAGGGATTGGAGGGGGGGGGGGGGGGGGCGGCGAGTGGCAGGGGAGACGAGAGGTAAGGACGGAAGAGGATAAGAAAGTGGTGGTAAGAAGATAGAAGTGAGGAAAGAGGAAAGGCAGAGGGGGAACAGGGGGAGGAGGAGGAGGAGGAGCGGGGGGGGGGGTGGATGAATGTGAGAAAAGGAGATGGGAGGGAAGGGAAGTGATGCGAGGAAACGAGAGGAAAGACTCGTGAGGAATTTTCTTGAGGATGGAGAAGATAAGAAGAGGGGATGTGGTGATGTTAAATGTTGTCTAAATATAAGCAGTCACACTAGAACGGAAACCAAATGCAATCTAAAATGAGCAAATATCTGATTTAACCCTTCCATACTGTAAAAACACCCCAAATGTCTTTTACTCTGAAATTTGATGCCTTTTCCGAAAATGAAAATATTTGAAAATGTACCAATTTCAGTCTATTGAGGCTGTTCTGGGTCAAATTTGACCCGTATCTATTGCCATATATTTTAGTTAACTCTTAAACAGACAACGTGCACCAGGAGATACAGACTCTTTAACCTTCGTGTTGTCCTCCCGGGTCCTTCCTCTGTCCTTCCTACCTTCCTTCCTTCCTTCCTTCCTTCCTTCCTTCATCTCCGTCCTTCCTTTCTTCCTTCCTTCCTTCCTCAGATCTAAGTTCAGCTGTTAGGGTAAACGTTCCCTCCTTCTGTCCTTTCTTCCTTCCTTCATCTGTCCTTCCTTTCTTCCTTCCTTCCTTCCTTCCTTCCTTTCTTCCTCCCTTCCTCCCTCCTTTCCTTCCTTCCTCCCTCCTTTCCTTCCTTCTTCCTCCCTCCTTCCTTTCCTTCCTTCTTCCTCCCTCCTTCCTTTCCTTCCTTCCTCCTCCCTCCTTCCTTCCTTCCTTCCCTTCCTCCCTCCTTTCCTTCCTTCTTCCCTCCTTTCCTTCCTACCTTCCTTCCTCCCTCCTTCCTTTCCTTCCTTCTTCCTCCCTTTCTTCCCTTCTTCCCTCCTTCCTTCCTTCCTTACTTGAGGTGCAAATGACATAACCATTAAGGCCTGTTTAAGGGTTAAATTAATAGTTTTAATAAGATAGTAGTTATGAGGATTTATTTTTATGATGTAGCAGTGAAGAGTGATGGCTCTAATGGTTACACAATAAACTCCACAGCTCCATAAAGTCTATAAAATAATTTTCAGTTTCAATAAAAATAAATTTAAATCATTATTGCTATGTTATATTTTCATGTCTTAGGTAAAATAGGACATGATATTGTGTCATAATAGGTGTTTTTTGGTGTAAAACCTAAAAAATACACTCTCTCTGCTCTCTCAAACATTAATCAAGGTTTAAACAAACATTTATGAATCAGTCAGAACGACTATTGATGCTTTCTGAACAGATCTGTGCTTCAAAATCTGGTATTAACACTTTTTATGAAGCAATTATTAGACCATGTCAGGTTAAGGATCTACCTGATTAAAGAAAACATTAAAAAAAGACAAATCTGACCAGATGTTTGATGCCACTTTTCACCACTTGATAGTTTTTGACATTCAAGTCGTCCAAACTAAACACTGAAGGTAATCTGTAATTGCCATCCAAAGTCAAATAAAGGCAGTGTTTTCTGATCTGGTGCTCTCATCACAGGACAACATTGTTTGTCCGGTGTCTTTCAACATTGGGACAAATGACATTTACCAAAAGGTTTGGTTTATTTTGGCACGAAAACTATGCGATTGATTTTTAAGGTGGATAATGAGAGATTGCATTCACGGTGGGGGGGGGGGGGGGGGAAGGGAACAATGCTGAGAGTTGGCAGCAGATGAGATGTGAACTGCAACCTCTCATGTCAAAGTCACAGAGTTTGTTGTTGGTACCAAAATTAAAAGTCATTGCCTAAGAAGTCATTGTGCAAGAAATACTGTAATCACTTTTAAAATACAATGCAAAAATCAAACAGTAGAGAAAAAGTGAGAACTTTGTTTTTTCTTCTTTCCTCTCCCATTAATCATCTCACCAGCCCTCTAGCATTTATCTGCTGACCCTTTGGAGAGGCCCCGCCCCTAGGTTGGGAACCACTGGACTAAACTAGCTAACTTTATATAAAGTAGTGTAAACTAGCTAACTGTATATAAAGTAGCGTAAACTAGCTAACTGTATATAAAGTAGTATAAACTAGCTAACTGTATATAAAGTAGTGTAAACTAGCTAACTGTATATAAAGTAGCGTAAACTAGCTAACTGTATATAAAGTAGTATAAACTAGCTAACTGTATATAAAGTAGCTAGTAATACTAGTGTATTAGTGTACTAGCGTAATACTGCTAATGATGTCATATATAATAATATATCACTACTTTTACTGTAATACTGCATACTACATCACTATAATACTGCAGTACTTTTACTGTAATACTGCATACTACATCACTATAATACTGCAGTACTTTTACTGTAATACTGCATACTACATCACTCATAATACTGCAGTACTTTTACTGTAATACTGCATACTACATCACTATAATACTGCAGTACTTTTACTGTAATACTGCATACTACATCACTATAATACTGCAGTACTTTTACTGTAATACTGCATACTACATCACTATAATACTGCAGTACTTTTACTGTAATACTGCATACTACATCACTCATAATACTGCAGTACTTTTACTGTAATACTGCATACTACATCACTATAATACTGCAGTACTTTTACTGTAATACTGCATACTACATCACTATAATACTGCAGTACTTTTACTGTAATACTGCATACTACATCACTATAATACTGCAGTACTTTTACTGTAATACTACATACTACATCACTATAATACTGCAGTACTTTTACTGTAATACTGCATACTACATCACTATAATACTGCAGTACTTTTACTTTAATACTTTCTTCGTAATTATATATTTAAGTAGGATTTTTCATGGTTTTACTTCCACCTCTGGCAAAAAGTACAACACTAGAGAAGAAGAAGTGAAGTGATGGTTTCATAAAAGCAAGAGAGAAAAGGTGAGGAGAAAGAAGAAGAGGAGGGGGAAAGGGGAAAGGAGGAGGAAGAAGAGTGAAGTGAAGGAAAACACAGAGACTGGAGGTATAATCTGCACAAATCCAGTTTGTCATCATACTGAAGAAACCAGAACATGGTTTCATTTTATTATTATTTTTCCCCCCAACATCGTGGAGGTCACTTCCATTTGTGGAGTATTAGGTTTTATGACTCAAGACTCAGTTTCAAAAAGGTCAGCTCCTCTTGGGGGAATATTAGTTTTTGTGACAATCCCCTCTCAGAAAGAAAGAAAAAGTCTTTTTTACGCACTTCCCCAACTGCTCCGATAGAAGAGAAGAGTGGCTCGAGACGTTATGTGAATGTCAAACAGGAAGTGGTTGAAAACAAATCTCCTAGTAAAAACATAGCTTAACCCTTAAACAGGCCTTACTAGTTATGTCATTTGCACCTAAAGTAAGGAAGGAAGGACAGGAGGGAAGAAGGAAGGAAAGGAGGAAGGAAGGGAAGCAAGGGAGGAAGAAGGAAGGAAAGGAAGGAGGGAGGAAGGAAGGAAGGTAGGAAGGAAAGGAGGGAAAAAGGAAGGAAAGGAGGGAGGAAGGGAAGGAAAGGGAGGAGGGAGGAAGAAGGATGGAAAGGAGGGAGGAAGGAAGGAAGGGAGGTAGGGAGGACGGAAGGAAGGGAGGAAGGAAGGAAGGAGAAAAGAAAGGAAGGACAGATGAATGAAGGAAGAAAGGAAGGACAGATGAAGGAAAGAAGAAAGGACAGAAGGAGGGAACATTTACCCTAACAGCTGAACTTAGATCTGAGGAAGGAAGGAAGGAAGGAAGGAAGGAAGGAAGGACAGAGGAAGGACCCGGGAGGACAACAGGAAGGTTAAAGAGTCTGTATCTCCTGGTGCACGTTGTCTGTTTAAGAGTTAAAAAAAAAAACCCCGGCTGATTTATTTGGGTTTATGTTTCAGTGTGTGAGCGGTGATCTGCTAATGAATGCTTGTTAGTGGAATAAGGCTTCCTGTCTCAGTGCAGCGAGGCGTCGGCTGATGCGAGGTCATTAATTGTTGTGGGTGGTCGGGTTATGTTTTCCTGCCGGGGTCCCCAGTGTCATATCAGCTTAATGAATTGTTTATGTAAACTAATAGAGGTGTTTAATACCAGCCTTTTAAAATGTGAATGAATCAAACAGAGCAGAAGCTAAGAGCTAAATGTCATCAATTAAAGCGGTGAGCAGTGTTCAACGGCAACAAGGCAAACAAACTCATTATGGCGGGTTGTGTAATTTTATCTGGATAATGCCGCAGTTCAGCCAAACATCTCTAATGGGAGGTATGGACTCAATAAACCTGATGGTACACTTTATGGCAGCAAAGAGGTTACATCATTGTTGGTGTGTAGGGAAAGATTCAGTATGTGTAGGAAGGAAGGAAGGGAGGGAGGAAGGGAGGGAGAGAGAGAGGAAGGAAGGAAGGAGGTATGGACTCAATAAACCTGATGGTACACTTTATGGCAGCAGAGAGGTTACATCATTGTTGGTGTGTAGGGGAAGATTCAGTATGTAAAGGAAGAAAGGAAGGGAGGAAGGGAGGAAGGAAAGGAATGAGGGAGATAGTGAGTGAGGAAGGAAGGAAGGGAGTAAGGAGGGAGGGATGGATGAAAAGGAAGGAAGTAAAGAGAGAAGGAAGGGAGGAAGGATGAAAGGAAAGAAAGGAGTAAGGAGGGAGGGAGGAAGGAAGGAAGGGAAGGAAAGAAGGATGGAAAGAAGTGAGGAGGAAAGGAATGAGGTAGGGAAAGGAAGGAAGGAAAGGAATGAGGGAGGGAGGGAGATAGGGAGGAAGGAAGGAAAGGAATGAGGGAGAGAGGAAGGAAAGGAGGGAGGAAAGGAGGATAGAAGGAAGGAAGGAGGGAAGAAAGGAGTAAGTAAACATCTCTAATGGGAGGTATGGACTCAATAAACCTGATGGTACACTTTATGGCAGCAAAGAGGTTACATCATTGTTGGTGTGTAGGGGGAACAATTCAGTATGTTAAGGAAAGAAGGAAGGGAGGGAGAGAGGAAGGAAGGAAAGGAATGAGGGAGATAGGGTGGAAAGAAGGGAGGAAGGAAGGAAGAAAGAAAGGAGTAAGGATGAAAAAAGGAAGGAAGGAAAGGAATGAGGGAGATAGGGTGGAAAGAAGGGAGGAAGGAAGGAAGGAAAGTAAGGATGAAAAGAGGAAGGAAGGAAAGGAGTAAGAAAGGAGAGAGGAAGGGAGAAGGAAGGAAGGAATGAGGGAGGGAGATAGGGAGGGAGGGAGGAAGGAAAGGGATGAGGGAGGGAGGAAGGAAGGAAGGAAGGGAGAGAGGGAGAGAGAGGGAGGAAGGAAGGGAGGAAAGAAGGAAGGAAGGAAGTAGAAGAGGAAGGTAAAGGAGTAGGGAGGGAGGGAGGTAAAGAGGAAAGAAGGGAAGGAATGAGGGAGGGAGATAGGGAGGGGAGGAAGGGAAGGATATGAGGGAGGGAGATAGGGAGGGAGGAAGGAAAGGAATGAGGGAGGAAGGGAGATAGGGAGGGTGAGAGGAAGGAAAGGGATGAGGGAGGGAGGAAGGAAAGGGATGAGGGAGGGAGGAAGGAAAAGGATGAGGGAGGATGGAAAAGGATGAGGGAGGGAGGAAGGAAAGGGATGAGGGAGGGAGGAAGGAAGGAGAGAAGAAAGGAGGGAAGGAAGGAAGGGAAAGGAGTAAGGAGGGAGGGAGGGAGGAAAAGAGGAAGGAAGGAAATAAGGGAGGGAGAAGGAAGGAAAGGAGGATAGAAGGAAGGAAGGAGGGAAGAAAGGAGTAAGTAAACATCTCTAATGGGAGGTATGGACTCAATAAACCTGATGGTACACTTTATGGAAGCAAAGAGGTTACATCATTGTTGGTGTGTAGGGGGGAAATCAGTATGTGAAGGAAGGAAAGGAGGAGGGAGGGAGGAAGGAAGGGAAGAAAAGAGGAAGGAAGGAAGGAGGAAAAGAGGGAGGAAGGGAGTAAGGAAGGAAGGAAGGGAGGAAAGAAGGAAGGGAGGGAGGGAGGAAGGAAGTAAAGGTATGAGGGAGGGAGGAAGGAAGGAAGGAAATGAGTAAGGAGGGAGGGAGGAAAAGAGGAAGGAAGGAAGTAAAGAAAGGAGTATGGAAGGAGGGAGGAAGGAAGGGAGGGAGGATGAAAGGATGGAATGAAAGGAATGAGGGAGGGAGATAGGGAGGGAAGGAGGAAAGAAGGAAAGAAATGAGGGAGGGAGGGG
>NC_070589.1:29913325-29958158 GCF_027409825.1 Scomber japonicus
GAAGGAGGAAAGATGCAACAGTCAAAACAGATGGGGTCAATTTGACCCAGGAGGACGACACATTAATTTTGTAATGATGTAAAGCAGGAAGAGGAAGTACTGATGAAGCTACCCCCTTTTTTTTTTTTTTCTACAGTTGCAGTTGATCAAAATTTCATTCTCATTACATCTACTTATCTTTCCTTCACCTTTTCACTCTTCTTTTTCTCAACTTCATCTCCTTCTGCTTCACTTGGCTCATGTCTTTTGATACTTTTCACACAGAGAAGATTTTTTAATTAGCTTGTAATCAGAAGTAGATTTCTAGGTGTTAATAGAGATAACCAGCCAAATAATTTGTGATCTCTTCTGGGGTTAATTTGTGATTGCAGCTCAAGCACGAATTAGTTGACTTGTGGCTTCAGGGCATTGTGGCTTGGAGTGGGGGGGGGGGGGGGGGTGGGGGGGGCTCCTGTGGGGTTTGTAGAAATTAGCGTCTGTCTTCTCTTCTGTGGTGAGACGACAGTGTGTTTGGAATTTGTGAATGTTGGTGTGTAATGACAAAACCAGAGCCAACAAAAAAAGCTAACCCTACCCTTAGTCCACACTAGGCGGGGAGTTCTGGTCCTCTGAAATGAGGCCACCCGTGGAAGTAACTTAGAGCTGCATTCTATCAAAAGGCCACCAGGGGGCGACCGTCTCTATACAAGTCAATGGAGAATTCACCAACTTCTCACTTGATTTCTAACCTCAGTAAACGTTTTCAAAATGTGTTTATGGTCTCAATCGCTAGTTTAAAGCCTTCTTCAATGCAGTATGATGTTCATTTGGGACATTTTGGCCTCCCTGATTTTATATTTGACGATAAAGCAGGGTATGCATTAGGGCGGGGGCTACGTCCTGATTGACAGGTTGATTGACCAATGTCCTCGAGATCCAGCCCTCACAACCATAGCAACCTCCCCACTCCGCCCATGGCCCCGCCTCATGCCCATATAAGTAGAATCCATGTTTTTATTTTTCCCAGCATGCACCTGAAATGTTCAAGATGGCGCTGCCTAGATTAGAAACTATTGGCTTCCAAGCAGCAGTCCACAAACCAATGGGTGACATCACGGATGTTACGTCCATTTCTTTTGTATACAGTCTATGGTCCACACACTGATATTATCTGTGTGCTTTGACAGAACTATGAATGAAATGAAACATATCTTATCTCCAGTTCAACATCACTTCTTAGTGTTTGTTTACTTTGGTTCACATCTTTCATTAACTTTATTTGCAGTCGTACCACCATGAGAATTCACTCCCTGTTCAGTCTGAATGCAGCTTCCACCTCCGACACCATTGACGTTTGCAAAGCTATCACCACATGAATTACAATAGTATTCACCGATCAACAAACTGAGCCCACAAATAACAATTGTAGTATCCAGTATCTGTTTTTTGAAGAGTTGAAAATATATTAGATTAGTTTTTTTTTCCTTTGTAGTCCCCTGTTGACTGTTTCATACTGCAAAACACTTTACCGCCTCTACCTGCCTCGCTTGTCTTTCTACTTTTCTCAACATAGAAAAGGTATTAATGATGTGACATCCGTCATCCCTGAACCTGTTGTTGATACTCAATACCTCCAGAAATTGCATGCCCCCGCAGGTAAAAGCCGGGCCTTGTATGCTGCCGGCTCCAGGGAGGACGAATATCTCCATCTTATCCTTTTGAATCTGTCCCACCGATGTAACTTCTGAGTGGGCGCTCGCAGCCTAATGCCAGTTTACCCACCGGTCACTTCCCTGGCTTTTCTTAAAGTCTGCTATCGTGGCAAACAGCCCAGGCTTTGGCTTTTTTTCCCTTTTTTTTTTTTTCTAAAGCCAGAGGCTGTCTTTTATTTGCAATCTAGACTCCATCGCCTCCATCGCCGCCGCCGCTGAGCCCCGCTATCCAAAACATTCCTCCTCCTTCCTCCTCCTCCTCCGCCTCTTTTTTGCTCAAAGTCATCTGGTGTTTCTCCAAAGCTGAGCCATCATCTTCTATCCAGAGTGTATTTTTTCTTCTTTTATGATGTTTATTAATAACAGTAGTAGTAGTAAGGCGGCAAAAAAAGGCTTATTTCTAACCTTTACCCTCAATAAAGCTGCTGTATCGCTTGTCAAATTTCAGGGGTTGCTGTGACTCCTCTGAATTTATCCCTTTACTGGATTTTTTTTTTTTTTTTTTCTCTGCCTAGATTGTAATTAGGAGCCGCGGGACAAGATGACTCCTTCGCCAAGGATAACGTCTTGATGTAAAAGGCTCTCTTATCATAGATTTTTACCCATCAGGCCACTGTGCCCTCAGGCTGTGATGATACCAGGATGTTGTATACTGTACTGGCGTCCTTCTCCATCCATGCTTGATGCGACGTGGCCATCGCAGTGAGAGGCGAGAGACGGGCAGGAGACGTGTTTGTAGTAGTGAAAAGTAGCCAAAGTCTAAATTTAGTTAGAGGGTCAAAGAAAAATCTAAAGCAGAGGTGTCAAACTCATCTTCATTCAAGGGCCACATACAGCCCAATGTGATCTTATGTGGGCCAGTCCATTAAAAGGAAGGAAGGAAGGAAGGAAAGACAGATGGAAGGAAGAAAGGGAGGATCGAAGGAAGGAAGAAAGGGAGGATCGATGGAAGGAAGAGGAGAGAAGACAGTAAGGAAAGATGGAAGGAAGGAGGGAAGGAAGGAAGGAGGGAGGATCGAAGGGAGGGAAGAAAGATGGAAGGAAGAGGAGAGAAGACAGTAAGGAAAGATGGAAGGAAGGAAGGAAGGAAGGAAGGAAGGAGAGATTGAAGGAAGCAAGGGAGGAAGGACAGATGGAAGGAAGAGAAGACAGGAAGAAAGGGAGGATCGAAGGGAGGGAAGAAAGATGGAAGGATGGAAGGAAGAGGAGAGAAGACAGTAAAGATAGATGGAAGGAAGAAAGGGTGGATGGAAAGATCGAAGGAAAAGAAGACAGGAAGGAAAGTGGGCCGGATTGGACTCCTTGGCGGGCCGGTTCTGGCCCACGGGCCGCATGTTTGACACCCCTGTTCTATGGTCTTGGATTAGTTATCCATATAATGCAGGAGTGTCAAACAAGCGGCCCGTGGGCCAGAACCGGCCCGCCGAGGGGTGCTATCCGGCCCTTTTCCTTCCTTCCATCTGTCCTCCTTATCTTCCTTTTTTCCTTTCTTCGTTCCTTCGTTTCTTTCTTCCTTCCATCTGTCCTTACTCCCTTTCTTCCATCTGTACTTCCTTCCATCTGTCCTTCCTACCTTTCAACCTTCTGTCCTTCCTACCTTCATTTTTTCCTTTCTTCGTTCCTTCGTTTCTTTCTTCCTTCCATCTGTCCTTCCTTCCATCTGTCCTTCCTACCTTTCAACCTTCTGTCCTTCCTACCTTCCTTTTTTCCTTTCTTCCTTCCTTCGTTTCTTTCATCCTTCCATCTGTCCTTACTCACTTTCTTCCATTTGTCCTTCCTTCCATCTGTCCTTCCTACCTTCCTGTTTTCCTTTCTTTGTTCCTTCCTTCCTTCCATCTGTCCTTCCTTCCTTTCTTCCCTCTGTTCTTCCTTCTTTCCTTCCTCCCTTCTGTCTGTCCTTCCTTCACTATCTGTCTTTCCTACCTTTCTTCCCTCTTTCCTTTTGTCTGTCTTTCCTTCCTTCCTTCCTTCCTTCCTTCGATCTTTTTAATGATCCGGCCTACATGAGATCAAATAGGTCTGTATGTGGCCCTTGAATGAAAATGAGTAAAGGAATAACAAATGAAAGTAGTTAAAGGTTCTTTATAATCAAACAACCAGCAACCAATACATGAATGAACCAGGATTTAACATGTGTTAAAGATTCATGTTATCATTTAAAAAGGTAATATTCTGTTTGTAGAAAGGAAAGCAGAGTAGTTTAGCTTATTAAATCCCTACGTGCAATGATGAGCTTCCTGTTTTCAGACATGTAAAATCAATCAGTCTGCTGTCGGTGAGTAGTTCCTCTCTTTAGATGGAAGGTTAGGGTTTTGACTGTTCCTTCTTTCTGTCCTTCCTGCCTTCCTTCCTTCCTTCCTTCCTTCCTTCCTTCTTTTCTCCCTCTTTCTTTCAATGTTCCTTCCTTCTTCCCCTCCTCCCCTCTTTCTTTGCTCCCTCCTCCTTCCATCCTTCCTTGCTTCCTTCCTTCCTTTCTTTCCTCCTTCCTTCCGTCCATCCTTCCATCCATCCTTCCTTCCTCCTGTCCTTGCTTCCTTCCTTCCTTTCCTTCCTTCCTTCCTTTCCTCCCTCCTTACTCCTTTCTTTCCTTCCTTCCTTCCTTCCTTCCTTCCTTCCTTCCTTACTTCTTTCCTCCCTCTTTCTTTAAATGTTCCTTCCTTCTTCCCCTCCTCACCTCTTTCTTTGTTCCCTCCTCCTTCCATCCTTTCTTGCTTGCTTGCTTGCTTCCTTCCTTCCTTTCCTCCCTCCTTACTCCTTTCTTTCCTTCCTTCCATCCTTCCTTCCTTCCTCCTTTCCTTTCCTACTTACTCCTTTCCTTCCTTCCTTACTCCTTTCTTTCTTTCCTTCCTTCCTTCCTTACTCCTTTCCTTCCTTCCTCCTTTCCTTCCCTACTTACTCCTTTCTTTCTTTCCTTCCTTCCTTCCTTCCTTACTCCTTTCTTTCCTTCCTTCCATCCTTCCTTCCTCCTTTCCTTCCTTCCTTCCTTTCCTCCCTCCTTACTCCTTTCTTTCCTTCCTTCCATCCTTCCTTCCTTCCTCCCTTCCTTCTCTCCTTCCTTCCTTCCTCTTTTCCTCCTTCCTCCTGTCCTTCCTTCTGTCCTTCCTTGACCTGAGGACAACAGGAGGGTTAATACATCTTGAATGCATTTTGTCGAGGCGTGTTTTCAGTGTCCTTCTCTCTCTCTCTGGGATCCTCTCTGGTAACGATGCCTACACGCTCCACCAGGCGGGTGTCACTTTGGATGAAAGTGCTTCCTAACTGATGTGAAGATCACGGTGGACTTTTGATCTTTATCTGTTTTGATTTTGATCTGTTTTTTTCCTTTTTGGGATGTTACTTAGACCGAGTAATGTCGATGCAGTCCTCGTGTCTGTAGGATACATGTTAACCTAGGAAAGTAAAAGTGATCATCAGTTTTCAGGTTTTCGGTTAGTTATTTATCTCAAAAGTATTTTAACCTTTGTGTCGTCCGTCTGTTTTGACTGTTCCTTCTATCCCTCCTTCCTTCCTCCCTTCCTCCTTCTCTCTTTCCTCCCACCTACCTTCCTTCTTTCCTCTGTCCTTCTTTCCTTCCTTCCTCCCTTTCTCTTTTCCTTTCTCCCTCCCTCCCTTTCCTCCCTCATTTCCTTCCTTCTTCCTCCCTTCCTTCCTTCCTTCCCTTCTTCCTTCCTCCTCTCTTTCCTTCCCTCCTTCTTCCCTCTTTCCCTTCCTTCATTTCATTCTTTCCTTTCCTTTCCTCCCTCCCTCCCTCCCTCCCTTTCCTCCCTCCTTTCCTTCCTTCCATCCCTCCCTCCTTTCCTTCCTTCTTCCTCCCTTACTTCCTTCCTCCCTTACTTCCTTCCCTTCTTCTTTCCATCCCTCCTTCCTTCCTTCCTTGTTCCCTCCCTCCCTTCCTTTCCTTCCTTCTTTCCTTTCCTTTCCTTTCCTCCCTCCCTCTCTCCCTCCCTTTCCTTCCTCCTTCCCTTCCTTCCTCCCGTCCTTCCTTCTTCCTCCCTTCCTTGACTCGAGGACAACAGGAGGGTTAAATACATTTATTATTGATCTTTGGTGGAAAATTATGGCATGAATAAAGGAAGAGTTAACAATTATTTAATGTAGATAGCATATAGCTATTTATATCACACTGTGTTTGCTAAGTCTTCACATCTATCCTTCCTTTCTTTCTTTTCCATTATTCTTCCTTCCATTATGGTTGTTTTGTAAAACCTTTTTTTTTTTCTTTTTTATGAGTCATCCTATGAATTTCAAGCCTGGCTCCAGACCTGCGAACCTCCACCCACATCTCCAATTTGTTCAGGGGTTCAAAAAAAGGTCTGGTGCTCTTTATTGGCTGTTTCTACCATGTAGATAAATAATCAGCCAACTGGAGCTTGTAGGGGAGATTAAGGATGGGTATATTATCTTTCTATGTAGTTAGCTAGGTAGTCATAGGAACAATATTGTAAAAAGTTTTAAGCACAAGAAGAAGAAAAGTGAGGATGCTTAAAAACATGGTGACCAAAAAGTCTCGTTACACCAGCACACAGCTTTTCAGGTACTCTGCATCTGCATCAGTGGCATTTTTTGTGTCATTTTATTACATGGACTATGGATGTAGAAGAAACAGCGATAACGTGAACAATATGAACAACCTCGAGCATCAAGGGCTTTACAAATAGATAGTTGTATAGGCGAGTTGCGGAGGTGGAGAAACAATTGAAAGCTCAAGGTTGGAACCGCTTGTCTTCCCTCCAGTGATAATGAAGGATATTTCCACCAAGTTGAATTTTCCGCATTAGAGAAGCCCGCTCGATTCCCCCGTGAGATCTCCAAGAGCTGCTTGACTTCCGAGCCGCCTGGCCTTGACCGCAGTGTGATGCCAGCGGGGTTACATGGAGATGAAAACAAACGTAGATGTATGTATGTGATCATTTAAACGTTTGGGCATCCAATCCTCCATCAAAACACATTACTGTCAAAGTGGGCTGAAACAGTTTCTTCGCTTTCTGGTCAGTTCTGCACCATGTGGCTATTTTAGCACCATATTAATTAAGAAAAAACCTTGATAATGATCTTTATGATGCTTTATGATTTCCCTTTGGGCTATCCAGCACATGCACAGTATCAAAGGGCTGAAATTGATGCTTTTATTGTACATAAAAAGAAAGATAGATAGAGTGTAGATAGAGTACTGTTATTCCAAATTAATGGGAATTACAAATTACATGTGAAGACCATAGACTGTATAAAAGAAATGGACGTAACATCCATGACGTCACCCATTGGTTTGTGGACTGCTGCTCGGAAGCCAATAGTTTCTAATCTAGGCAGCGCCATTTTGAAAATTTCAGGTGCATGCTGGGAAATATAAAAACATGGATTCTACTTATATGGGCATGAGGCGGGGCCATGGGTGGAGCGGGGAAGTTGCTATGGTTGCGAGGGCTGGATCTCGAGGACATTGGTCAATCAACCTGTCAATCAGGACGTAGCCACACCCTAATGCATACCCTGCTTTATCGTCACATATAAAATCAGGGAGGCCAAAATGTCCCAAATGAACATCATACTGCATTGAAGAAGGCTTTAAACTAGCGATTGAGACCATAAACACATTTTGAAAACGTTTACTGAGGTTAGAAATCAAGTCAGGTGGATGGAGGCATTAACCCAATGTTGGACTTTACCACAGGAAACACTTTTCATTTCCATTTCCAACCACAAGCCAGTACAGTTAAAAAGAACATGGAAATACAGTCGTCCCCTAACCGTAAAACTGAAGCTGGACTTACTTCACCTGTCAATCTGTTCAAGAGGCTTCACATTACACACATTAAAGGACTGAAAGGAGAAAAAAGGGAGCAAAATAGAAGCAGGATGGCTTCCACAGCAGCGGATACTACAGAATTACTGTGAGATCTATGAGCTGCTGAGCGTCAACACTGTGAGTCGAGCTCGATCTAACATCAACATGCCAGACACAGTGTCTTGGCTCCGATTTTTAAGGTTTGGAAACATTTGCAAGGTGATTTCGGTGCCAGTTGTCACTCCAGAACAGCATGCGTTTCTTTTTCTGATCTGATGGTCGCATAAACATAAAACTCCACTCTCCACTTGGCATTGAAATTATTTGTTGGTGATCTGAAAGCAGCTCAGCAGATCAAAATCATCGAAAATCCAGGTGTATCTACTGCCAAGAGGAACTGAAGCTGACTTTGTGAAGATGACTTTGTCTTCTTTACACACAACAATGATATAAGTAATATAGTGTATTTGTATTGGAAGTAGCTGGAAATCAGTCACAGTCACATGGAGTTTGAAAGTCACATACTCATTACAGACTGCAGGAAACATTAAAGACTGTGTAAAGTGAATTCAGACATTTTCTTCTAAACACATTAAATAGGTCATAAATGTATTTCTAAAAATGGTGTAAAAAGTATTTCAACCATTTAGATTTGAATTGTGGAGCTAGGCTTCACAAACTGTGTTTCAAGATTTCTGTGTTCAGGATTTAGTGATTAGCATAAACCCGCCCCTGCTGCTGTAGAGGTATAAATACATTCAGCACACACTACTACTACTACAGTCTACAGTTAGCCAGTTAGCTGAGTTAGCTGGGTTAGCCGCCGAATTAGCCGCCGAGCTAGCCGCTGAATTAGTCGCTGAGCTAGCCGCCGAGCTAGCAGCTGAGTTAGCAGCAGAAAGCTCTCAGACATAGTGTCCATGTTTCTGGTAGAGGTGGTGACTTTGATTGACAGGTGACACTTGGTAGGGGCGGGGTTTCAGCGGACTCGACGGCCACGCCCACAGCGTTTGGGAGCAGAGAAAGAGGCTGATTTTTACACAACTTTGAAGCCTGATTTCATATATTTGGCGATTTTTTTAATCATTCAAATTTGGCAGGGTGGTTAACAACACACTTTTATGTGGTATGTCAAACTCAGAACACATATTTATTCTTACTTTACATGGACTTTAAATGTTACTGTCAGCAGTGAGAGATGTAATTTTGTCACATGTCAACCTGTATTGGCATGGACCAAACACAAATGGTAAAATCAGTTGCAAAAGGCGTCTAAATATTCACATATGGCTGCTGCAATGTGCAATGCATTCACAGCTGATTACGCTTTTTATTTTTTATCATGTCCACTTGCTCCTATTTCCATTTTTTATAATATGCCATTGCTCAGTCTGAAGAAGACCGTGCTGCAGTACCTGGTGATCAGACAGCAGAGGAAAGCAAGTGGCTGTCTGGACATTGCCGCCGCCGTCAGCTCACTCCCTCTCACTCGCTAACATGCTCTCTCACCCAGTCAGCCGAGAAGATGAGTCATATGTACTGTAAAGGTCATCCATCAGAGAGAGAGAGAGAGAGAGAGGGGGGAAAGGAGAGGGGAGACGGGAGGGAGAGTGATGGAGGAGGGAGGCGTTAAGTGTTGGCTTTCCATGTCAATTTTTCTGTCAGGAGCAGTAAGTGGGGCCTCTCTTCTTCTTCTTCTTCTTCTTCTTCTTCTTCTTCTTCTCTTCCTCCTCCTCCTGCTGCTTCTTTTTCGCCGATATCACCCCCTAACAGCAGGACAGCCACTGAGCTAATGCATATTTTTTCTGCCAATGTATTCGGGGTTTTAATTCAATACGCTGTAGCATGATTCGGTTGACATTTTTAATGGCAATAATATAATTACTGAGAGAGTATTTCTTGGAAAAATAACCTGATTATAATACCATGTTTCATGTCATGATACTGGTAAACAAACCAATTGACATTTAATTATGTATTTAAAATAATAATTCTGTGTGTAATTATGTTACAAGTAAACAGCAGAGAGGAGGCATTTAAAGGGGAGGTACTTTCTAGTTCTGTGACAAATTGTTTTAAGCACTCTGGTGGCATTTCTTCCACTTTTAATCAGTTTTCAGAGCTTCACACCAAACAGGATCTGATCCAGGCTGTTTGGAGCTTATTAAAGGAATAGTTTAATCTCTCTGTATCAATCTAACATCGCTGGACTCAGGATGGACGATTTTGAAAAGACAAAGTATGAAAAGAAGTGTAGCAGTACCAGAGATGGTGTCTTTTTGTTATATTCCATGCATTCTTCACCCCTTCAAAAAACCTGGTGCCAACATTCCCAACATTCCCCCCACGAGCAAGCACTTGGCAACAGCGGCAAGGAAAAACTCCCCTTTAATGAGAAGAAACTTTGAAGAGAACTGAGCTCTAGGTGATTCAGAGAGTTGCACAACAACAATAACTATGATGATAATAATAATTAAAGCTTCAAGTAGCCATGAATAATCCCTCGCTCCTTCCCCCCGCCACGCCCGTCATGTCTGAAGATGATGCTGAGTGAATTTGAAGTTGGTTGGATGAAATCTGGACGAGGAGTTCATTAATGTTGAGGCATGGAAATCACGAAAGTGGCGTCAAAATCGAAATTTTGAATCAAAATGGCTGACTTCCTGTTGGAGTTAGCATATGGGTCCAAGAGACTTTTTTGTTTGTCTTTACATGATATATATCTGTAGCAAATTGTGTTTGTCTACGTCACTCTGGAGCAAGGGGCTGAATTTGAATTAATTTGCCTAGAGGGCGCTATTGAGCCATTTTGAAACACCCATATGCACATTTTCATGAGCTTTGGGGCATGTTTAGGCTGCCAAAAATAAAAAAATAAAAAAGATGGGGTTCACACTGTTAGTACTTGGGTCTAAAATATGTGTAATAATAATGATAGCAATATTGGTGTCAAGCAGGACCACAGCAGTAGGGGGTTCGCAGTCACTGTCCATGTATTCACCCATAACCAGGCGGTCCACAACAATGATCCATGTCACCTTTCGCTGAGAAAGAAAACTCTGGGGAAGAACCCAAGTTAGTAACATGCATTAATGATACATGAATGTTTGCAGGAGGAGAGAGGAGCTCAGTGTGTCACCTGGCAGTTTAGGCCTATTGGGGGGGCGGGGGGGGGGGGGCAAGGGGCTGGTCCAAGTCAAGCTGGGGTCAATCCCCAACTATAAGCTTTATCAAATGGGAACGATTTAAACTGTGGCTTAAACGTAGAGAGAGTGTCTGCCTCCTGGACCGAAACTAAACCTTCAGTCTGGAAGCAAAGTGTTTTAGTGAGGTAATGATGGTGTGATATAATCTATTTTCATGATTAACAGTGTCATTAATATGATGTGAAAGTTAAATTCATAATCATATTACTGTAGATATCATGTAATCATATTGTGTGTTAATAGGAAGGAGGCGGCCCTGAATCAGAGACTATATATATGGGGTTCATTGAGTTCAGAAGTGCTTAGAAATACATTTGTCCCTGAGTGTCATAAGTTCACTGAGTTCTTATTAACCCTCCTGTCGTCCTCCCGGGTCAAATTGACCCCATCTCTCTTATGACTGTTCCTTCTTTCCTTCCTTCTTCCCCTCCTTCCCTCTTTCTTTGCTCCCTCCTCCTTCCATCTTCCTTCCTTCCTCCTTTCCTCCCTCCCTCCCTCCTTACTCCTTTCCCTCCTTCCCTCCTTCCATCCTTCCTTTGCCCTTTCCTTCCTCCCTCCCTCCCTCCCTCCTTACTCCCTCCTTCCTTCCTTCCTTCCATCCTTCTCTCCGAAATTCCTTCCTCTTTTCATTCTTACTCCTTTCCTTCCTTCCTTCCTCCCGTCCTTCCTTGATCTGAGGACAACAGGAGGGTTAAGAAAACTGACATATATATAATACATTATAATACATATAAGAAAAGGATTTGGTTGTTGAAGCAGCATAGACAGTCTTGAGAGTATTCTTTAGACATGATTTGAAGGTCTTCGGGGCTCCATTAATGACCTGTTGCAAAATATGTAGTATTATTGAATAGACTTAATAAAACACAGACTATATATGTGGAGAACTGCTGTGGACTCTAAAGCTCTAGAGCAGGGGTGTCAAACATGCGGCCCGTGGGCCAGAACCGGCCCGTCGAGATGTCCAATCCGGCCCACTTTCCTTCCTGTCTTCTTTCCCTTCCTTCCTTCTTTTCCTTTCTTCCTTCCTTCCATCTGTCCTTGCTCCCTTTCTGTCTTCCTTCATTCATTCTTCCCTTTTTTCCATCTTTCCTTCTTTTCCTTCCTTTCTTCCATCTGTCCTTGCTCCCTTTCTGTCTTCCTTCCTCCTTTCTTCCCTTTCTTTCTTTCTTCCTTCATTCATTCTTCCCTTTCTTCCATCTTTCCTTCTTTTCCTTCCTTCCTTCCATCTGTCCTTGCTCCCTTTCTGTCTTCCTTCCTTCCTTCTTCCCTTTCTTTCTTTCTTCCTTCATTCATTCTTCCCTTTCTTCCATCTTTCCTTCTTTTCCTTCCTTCCTTCCATCTGTCCTTGCTCCCTTTCTGTCTTCCTTCCTTCCTTCTTCCCTTTCTTTCTTCCTTCATTCATTCTTCCCTTTCTTCCATCTTTCCTTTTTTTCCTTCCTTCCTTCCATCTGTCCTTGCTCCCTTTCTGTCTTCCTTCCTTCCATCTTTCCTTCCTGTCTTCTTTTACTACCTTACTTCTTTCTTTCCTTCAATCTGTCCTTCCTCCGTTCCTTCCTTCAGTCTCTCCTCCCTCCATTTCTTCCTTCCTTCTTTCCTTCCCTCCATCTTTTAATAATCCAGCCCACATGGGATCAAATTAGGCTTTGCGGGGCCCTTAAATTAAAATGAGTTTGACTCCCCTGCTCTAGAGAAAGTAGATTGGGAGAATTATATGATCTATTTTTCTAGTTTTTTGTCAGTACACTTGCAGCTGCATTCTGGACCAGCTGGAGAGTCTTCAGAGACTTGTTAGGACTTAAGGAATTGCAGTAATCCAGCCTAAAAGTAACGAATGTGTGGACTACTTTTTCTGCAACTTATTGAGACAGGATGTGCTTGAGTTTTGCAGTAGTACTCCCCAACACCTGTAGACAGACTTTGATCAGTAAAGTTGGTGGAGTTTTCCTTTGGTGTATAGAATAGAAAATGAGGCCAACCAGGAAGTAACTTAGAACTGCATTCTATCAAAAGGCCACCAGGGGGCGACCGTCTCTATACAAGTCAATGGAGAATTCACCAACTTCTCACTTGATTTCTAACCTCAGTAAACGTTTTCAAAATGTGTTTATGGTCTCAATCGCTAGTTTAAAGCCTTCTTCAATGCAGTATGATGTTCATTTGGAACATTTTGGCCTCCCTGATTTTATATGTGACGATAAAGCAGGGTATGCATTAGGGCGTGGCTACGTCCTGATTGACAGGTTGATTGCCCAATGTCCTCGAGATCCAGCCCTCGTAACCATAGCAACCTCCACCGCTCCGCCCATGGCCCCGCCTCATGCCCATATAAGTAGAATCCGTGTTTTTATTTTTCCCAGCATGCACCTGGAATTTTCAAGATGGCGCTGCCCAGATTCGAAACTATTGCCTTCCGAGCAGCAGTCCACAAACCAATGGGTGACGTCATGGATGTTACGTCCATTTCTTTTATACAGTCTATGATTATACTCCATAATCTTTAATACTTACCCTTAGAGACTGAAAAGGTGGCTGTTAAAAGTTAGTATTCTCTTCAATCAGAGAAGACAGCAGCTGTAGTTGAACTCATATCCTTTACAATAGTCACAATGAGGAAAACATGAAGACTTATACAGTAATTTGCTGCATGATTCACGTTCCCATTGTCCGTCTGTATGCTCAGTATGTTCCAAACGCATATTTAACACATTCGTTTTTGTAATTTTGTAATTTTTATTTTATTTAAACAAGGACAGTGTGCAATAAAACACTAACCTTGTATAAAAAAAGCAGAGAAGGCCTTGCTTCAGGTTTTTAGCAAGTTGCTTTTGTCCGCCTGTAGACCTTGGGCAGGTAGATGGAAGGTAGATTCACTTTAAGATTCACTTTAGAAAGAAAAATGAATAACACAATCACTGCTGGAGCATCATGGCATGAAATTAAAATATGTGTTTTGACAAAACCGTGACTGTTTGGGAAAGGCTGTGTGTATGATTGCAGAGGATCTGAATAATGCTGCACCCTGTCATTTTTGACACCTGTTGCCATTATGCCATTAAAAATATGCTGTATATACCTCCATCACTTGTGACCAGCTGGGTTTTTGGATATGGCCGCCAGGTTTTAGCCCAAAAACACATGAGCTTTGGAGTCTACTTTATCTGATATGGACTGAAGCTGACTACAGCTGCTGATGTTGAAACCACCAACATTAGATGAGTATTTAAACATCGACCAAGTCTCCAGTATGCACTCCAAATACTACAACTTTCCTCACTTCCTTCCTTCCTTCCTTCCTATCCTTCCTCCCTCCTTTCCTTCCTTTTTCTCTTCCTTCCTTCCTTCCTTCCTTCCTCCAAATACTACAACTTTACTGCAATAGCAACATTATAGAGTTTAGATATTAGTGCTCACTATGCAATGAATAAAGCCAGAAGGTATGTTTAATGCAATATCTATGGAAATGCATGGACCCCATCTGTTTTGACTGTTCCTTCTTTCCTCCCTCTTTCCTTCCTCCCTTCTTTCCTTTCCTCACTTCTTCCCTCCCTTCCTTCTTTCCTTTCCTCCCTTCCTTCCTCCCTCCCTCCTTTCCTTTCCTCACTTCCTTCCTCCCTCCCTCCCCCTTTCTTTCCTTCCTTCCTTCTTTCCTTCCCTCCTTCCTTCTTTCCTTCCTTCCTTCCTTCCTTCCTTCCTTCCTTCCTCTTTTCATTTCTCCCTCCCTCGCTCCTTCCTTCTTTCCTTCCTTCCTTTCTTCCTTCCTTCCTTTATTTCTTCCTTCCTTCCTTCTTTCCTCCCGTCCTCCCTTCCTCTTTTCCTTTCTCCCTCCCTCCCTCCCTCCCTCCTTCCTTCTTTCCTACTTCCCTCCCTCTTACCTTCCTTCCTTCCTTCCTTTTTTCTCTGTCCTTCCTTCCTTCCTTCCTTCCTTCCTTCCTTCCTTCCTTCCTTCTTTCCTCCCATCCTCCCTTCCTCCTTCTTTCCTTCTTCCCTCCCTCCTACCTTCCTCCCTTCCTTCTTTCCTCTGTCTTTCCTTCCTTCCTCCCTCCCTCCTTTCCTTCCTTCTTTCCTCCCGTCCTCCCTTCCTCTTTCCTTTCCTTCCTTCCTCCCTCCTTTCCTTCCTTTCTTCCTTCCCTCCTACCTTCCTCCCTTCTTGCCCCCTTCCATCGTTCCTCCTTTCTCTCTTCCTTCCTTCCTTCCTTCCTTCCTTCCTTTCTATCCTTTCTTCTTTCCCTCATTCCTTCCTCCCTTCTTGACCCCTTCCATCCTCCTCTCCTTTCTTCCTTCCTCCCTTCTTGCCCCCTCCCATCCTTCCTCCTTTTCTCTCTTCCTTCCTCCCTTTCCTTCCTTTACTCGAGGACAACAGGAGGGTTAAGAAACGTAGACACACAGTCCAACAAAAAACAGCAAAAGTGCATTTACAGTAATTGCTGGAGTAAACTTTTCCACATTTCTGCCAGACTATAGATTGCTAAGAGTCCAAAAAAAGTATCACCACTTGTTTAACAGAAAATATTCTACTAACCTTGCAAGTGTTTCTTTTTCATTTTTCTTAATCACAGCAAAACATTTTAAAAAACTCCCTTCTCATCTGCCGTCAGCATCTCACCCGAGCTGAATCGTCTCTATGCAGTAAACTCCCTGCCGCCTGCCACTAAAGCAAACACTAAGTATTATTTACAGAAACTATCCGGTGCATGTCGGCCGCTCTGTCAGGGAGTTCCTCCTGCGTCTGAAGATAGAGAGCTGTTACCTTTTTTTCCTCCCCTCGTCCTCCTTTCCCTCCTTCGCTTCCTCCTCCTCGGCTGGGTGATGCTTGGCTGGGGCTGTGGGAGGTTTGATAGATGGCGTCCCCAGTTTTGGCAGTCTTATCTCCGGCCCCGCCAACCGATCGTCATCTGCCACTTATCAGCCTCTATAAACAACCCCCCCCCACTCCCCTACACACACACACACACACACACACACACACACTTTACTGTGAAGGGATTGGAGAGGGGGGCGGGGTGGCAGGGGAGACGAGAGGTAAGGACGGAAGAGGATAAGAAAGTGGTGGTAAGAAGATAGAAGTGAGGAAAGAGGAAAGGCAGAGGGGGAACAGGGGGAGGAGGAGGAGGAGGAGGGGGGGTGAATGAATGTGAGAAAAGGAGATGGGAGGGAAGGGAAGTGATGCGAGGAAACGAGAGGAAAGAGTGGTGAGGAATTTTCTTGAGGATGGAGAAGATAAGAAGAGGGGATGGTTAAATGTTAAATGTTGTCTAAATATAAGCAGTCACACTAGAACGGAAACCAAATGTAATCTAAAATGAGTAAATATCTGATTTAAGCCTTCCACACTGTAAAAACACCCCAAATGTATTTTACTCTGAAATTTGATGCCTTTTCCTAAAATGAAAAGCTTTGAAAATGTACGAATTTCAGTCCATTGAGGCTGTTCTGGGTCAAATTTGACCCGTATCTATTGCCATATATTTTAGTTAACTCTTAAACAGACAACGTGCACCAGGAGATACAGACTCTTTAACCTTCGTGTTGTCCTCCCGGGTCCTTCCTCTGTCCTTCCTCCCTTCCTTCCTTCCTTCCTTCCTTCCTTCATCTCCGTCCTTCCTTCCTTCCTTCTTTCCTTCCTTCCTTCCTCAGATCTAAGTTCAGCTGTTAGGGTAAACGTTCCCTCCTTCTGTCCTTTCTTCCTTCCTTCATCTGTCCTTCCTTTCTTTCTTCCTTCCTTCCTTTCTTCCTTTCTTCCTTCCTTCCTTCCTTCCTTTCTTCCTCCCTTCCTCCCTCCTTTCCTTCCTTCCTCCCTCCTTTCCTTCCTTCTTCCTCCCTCCTTCCTTTCCTTCCTTCTTCCTCCCTCCTTCCTTTCCTTCCTTCTTCCTCCCTTCCTTCCCTTCCTCCCTCCTTTCCTTCCTTCTTCCCTCCTTTCCTTCCTACCTTCTGTCCTCCCTCCTTCCTTTCCTTCCTTCTTCCTTCCTTTCTTCCCTTCTTCCCTCCTTCCCTTCCTACCTTATTTCCTTCCTTCCTTTCCTTCCTTACTTGAGGTGCAAATGACATAACCATTACGGCCTGTTTAAGGGTTAAATTAATAGTTTTAATAAGATAGTAGTTATGAGGATTTCTTTTTATGATGTAGCAGTGAAGACTGATGGCTCTAATGGTTACACATTAAACCCCACAGCTCCATAAAGTCTATAAAATAATTTTCAGTTTCAATAAAAATACATTTAAATCATTGTTGCTATGTTATGTTATGTAAAATAGGACATGATATTGTGTGATAGTAGGTGTTTTTTGGTGTAAAACCTAATAAATACACTCTCTCTGCCCTCTGAAACATTAATCAAGGTTTAATCAAACATTTATGAATCAGTCAGAACGACTATTGATGCTTTCTGAACAGATCTGTGCTTCAAAATCTGGTATTAACACTTTTTATGAAGCGATTATTAGACCATGCCGGGTTAAGGATCTACCTGATTAAAGAAAACATTAAAAAAAAAGACAAATCTGACCAGATGTTTGATGCCACTTTTCACCACTTGATAGTTTTTGACATTCAAGTCGTCCAAACTAAACACTGAAGGTAATCTGTAATTGCCATCCAAAGTCAAATAAAGGCAGTGTTTTCTGATCTGGTGCTCTCATCACAGGACAACAGTGTTTGTCCGGTGTCTTTCAACATTGGGACAAATGACATTTACCAAAAGGTTTGGTTGGATTTTGGCACGAAAACTATGCGATTGATTTTTAAGGTGGATAATGAGAGATTGCATTCACGGTGGGGGAAAAAAAAAGAAGGGAACAATGCTGAGAGTTGGCAGCAGATGAGATGTGAACTGCAACCTCTCATGTCAAAGTCACAGAGTTTGTTGATGGTACCAAAAATAAAAGTCATTGCCTAAGAAGTCATTGTGCAAGAAATACTGTAATCACTTTTAAAACACAATGGATCATATAACAAGCTTTTAAAATACAAGTTTTTTCTTCTTTCCTCTCCCATTAATCATCTCACCAGCCCTCTAACATTTATCTGCTGACCCTTTGGAGGGGCCCCACCCCTAGGTTGGGAACCACTGGACTAAACTAGCTAACTGTATAAAGTAGCGTAAACTAGCTAACTGTATATAAAGTAATATAAACTAGCTAACTGTATATAAAGTAGTGTAAACTAGCTAACTGTGTATAAAGTAGTGTAAACTAGCTAACTGTATATAAAGTAGTATAAACTAGCTAACTGTATATAAAGTAGTATAAACTAGCTAACTGTGTATAAAGTAGTATAAACTAGCTAACTGTATATAAAGTAGTGTAAACTAGCTAACTGTATATAAAGTAGTATAAACTAGCTAACTGTATATAAAGTAGTATAAACTAGCTAACTGTATATAAAGTAGGGTAAACTAGCTAACTGTATATAAAGTAGCGTAAACTAGCTAACTGTATATAAAGTAGTGTAAACTAGCTAACTGTATATAAAGTAGTATAAACTAGCTAACTGTATATAAAGTAGTGTAAACTAGCTAACTGTATATAAAGTAGTATAAACTAGCTAACTGTATATAAAGTAGTATAAACTAGCTAACTGTATATAAAGTAGGGTAAACTAGCTAACTGTATATAAAGTAGCGTAAACTAGCTAACTGTATATAAAGTAGTGCAAACTAGCTAACTGTATATAAAGTAGTATAAACTAGCTAACTGTATATAAAGTAGTATAAACTAGCTAACTGTATATAAAGTAGGGTAAACTAGCTAACTGTATATAAAGTAGCATAAACTAGCTAACTGTATATAAAGTAGTATAAACTAGCTAACTGTATATAAAGTAGTGTAAACTAGCTAACTGTATATAAAGTAGTGTAAACTAGCTAACTGTATATAAAGTAGTGTAAACTAGCTAACTGTATATAAAGTAGTATAAACTAGCTAACTGTATATAAAGTAGTATAAACTAGCTAACTGTATATAAAGTAGTATAAACTAGCTAACTGTATATAAAGTAGTGTAAACTAGCTAACTGTATATAAAGTAGTATAAACTAGCTAACTGTATATAAAGTAGTGTAAACTAGCTAACTGTATATAAAGTAGTATAAACTAGCTAACTGTATATAAAGTAGTATAAACTAGCTAACTGTATATAAAGTAGTGTAAACTAGCTAACTGTATATAAAGTAGTGTAAACTAGCTAACTGTATATAAAGTAGTATAAACTAGCTAACTGTATATAAAGTAGTATAAACTAGCTAACTGTATAAAGTAGTATAAACTAGCTAACTGTATATAAAGTACTGTAAACTAGCTAACTGTATATAAGTAGTGTAAACTAGCTAACTGTATATAAAGTAGTGTAAACTAGCTAACTGTATATAAAGTAATGTAAACTAGCTAACTGTATATAAAGTAGCGTAAACTAGTAATACTAGTGTATTAGTGTATTAGCGTAATACTACTAATGATGTCATATATAATAATATATCTCTACTTTTACTGTAATACTGCATACTACATCACTCATAATACTGCAGTACTTTTACTGTAATACTTTCTTCGTAATGATATATTTAAGTAGGATTTTTCATGGTTTTACTTCCACCTCTGGCAAAAAGTACAACACTAGAGAAGAAGAAGTGAAGTGATGGTTTCATAAAAGCAAGAGAGAAAAAGTGAGGAGAAAGAAGAAGAGGAGGGGGAAAGGGGACAGGAGGAGGAGGAGGAGGAAGAAGAGTGAAGTGAAGGAAAACACAGAGAGTGGAGGTATAATCTGCACAAATCCAGTTTGTCATCATACTGAAGAAACCAGAACATGGTTTCATTTTATTATTATTTTCCCCCCAACATCGTGGAGGTCACTTCCATTTGTGGAGTATTAGGTTTTATGACTCAAGACTCAGTTTCAAAAAGGTCAGCTCCTCTTGGGGGAATATTAGTTTTTTGTGACAATCCCCTCTCAGAAAGAAAGAAAAAGTCTTTTTTACGCACTTCCCCAACTGCTCCGATAGAAGAGAAGAGTGGCTGGAGACGTTATGTGAATGTCAAACAGGAAGTGGTTGAAAACAAATCTCCTAGTAAAAATATTGCTTAACCCTTAAACAGGCCTCCACCTAAAGTAAGGAAGGAAGGAAGGAAAGGAGGGAAGAAGGAAGGGAAGCAAGGGAGGAAGAAGGAAGGAAGGTAGGAAGGAAAGGAGGGAAGGAGGGAGGAAAGGAGGGAGGAAGGGAAGGAAGGGAGGAAGAAGGAAGGAAAGGGAGGAAGAAGGAAGGAAAGGGGGGAGGGAGGAAGAAGGATGGAAAGGAGGGAGGAAGGGAGGGAAGGAGGACAGAAGGAAGGGAGGAAGGAAGGGCAGATGAAGGAAAGAAGAAAGGACAGAAGGAGGGAACATTTACCCTAACAGCTGAACTTAGATCTGAGGAAGGAAGGAAGGAAGGAAGGAAGGAAGGAAGGAAGGAAGGAAGGAAGGAAGGAAGGGAGGAAGAAGGAAGGAAAGGAGGGAGGAAGGAAGGAAGGGAGGGAGGGAGAACGGAAGGAAGGGAGGAAGGAAGGAGGAAAGAAAGGAAGGACAGATGAATGAAGGACAGATGAAGGAAAGAAGAAAGGACAGAAGGAAGGAACATTTACCCTAACAGCTGAACTTAGATCTGAGGAAGGAAGGAAGGAAGGAAGGAAGGACAGAGGAAGGACCCGGGAGGACAACAGGAAGGTTAAAGAGTCTGTATCTCCTGGTGCACGTTGTCTGTTTAAGAGTTAAAAAAAAACCCAGCTGATTTATTTGGGTTTATGTTTCAGTGTGTGAGCGGTGATCTGCTAATGAATGCTTGTTAGTGGAATAAGGCTTCCTGTCTCAGTGCAGCGAGGCGTCGGCTGATGCGAGGTCATTAATTGTTGTGGGTGGTCGGGTTATGTTTTCCTGCCGGGGTCCCCAGTGTCATATCAGCTTAATGAATTGTTTATGTAAACTAATAGAGGTGTTTAATACCAGCCTTTTAAAATGTGAATGAATCAAACAGAGCAGAAGCTAAGAGCTAAATGTCATCAATTAAAGCGGTGAGCAGTGTTCAACGGCAACAAGGCAAACAAACTCATTATGGCGGTTGTGTAATTTTATCTGGATAATGCCGCAGTTCAGCCAAACATCTCTAATGGGAGGTATGGACTCAATAAACCTGATGGTAACTTTATGGCAGCAAAGAGGTTACATCATTGTTGGTGTGTAGGGGGAAAAAATCAGTATGTTAAGGAAGGAATGAAGGAAGGAAGGGAGTGAGGGAAGGAGGGAGGAGGAAAGAGAGAGGAAGGGAGGGTGGAAAGAAGGAAGGAAGGAAGGAAATGAGTAAGGAGGGAGGGAGGAAAAGAGGAAGGAAGGAAGGGAAGAAAGGAAAGGCATGAGGGAGGAAAATAGGGAGGGAGGAAGGAAAGGAATGAAGGAGGGAGGAAGGAAAGGCATGAGGGAGGGAGGAAAGAAAAGAAAGAATGAGGGAGGAGTAAGGGAGTTAGGGAGGAAGGAAGGAGTGAAGGAAGGAAGGAAAGATGGAGGAAGGGAGGAAGTAAGGAAAGGAGGAAGGAATGAAGGAAAGGAGTAAGGAGGGAGGGAGGGAGGAAGGAAGGAAGGAAAGGAGGAAGGGAGGAAGGGAGGAAAGGAATGAGGGAGGGAAGGAGAGAGGAAGGAAGGAAAGGAGGGAGGGAAGGAAGGAAGGGAAGGAGGGAGGAAAGGAGGATAGAAGGAAGGAAGGAGGGAATAAAGGAGTAAGTAAACATCTCTAATGGGAGGTATGGACTCAATAAACCTGATGGTAACTTTATGGCAGCAAAGAGGTTACATCATTGTTGGTGTGTAGGGACAGATTCAGTATGTTAAGGAAGGAAGGAAAGAAGGGAGGGAGGAAGGGAGGGAGAGAGAGAGAGAGGAAGGAAGGAAGGAGGTAAGGAGGTATGGACTCAATAAACCTGATGGTAACTTTATGGCAGCAAAGAGGTTACATCATTGTTGGTGTGGAGGGAAAAAATCAGTATGTTAAGGAAGGAAGGGAGGGAGGGAGAGAGGGAGAAAGGGAGGGAGGGAGGGAAAGAAGGAAGGAAAGGAGTAAGGAGGGAGGGATGGATGAAAAGGAAGGAAATAAAGAGAGAAGGAAGGGAGGAAGGATGGAAGGAAAGAAAGGAGTAAGGGGGGAGGGAGGAAGGAAGGAAGGAAGGAAAGAAGGATGGAAAGAAGTGAGGAGGAAAGGAATGAGGTAGGGAAAGGAAGGAAGGAAAGGAATGAGGGAGGGAGGGAGATAGGGAGGAAGGAAGGAAAGGAATGAGGGAGGGAGAGAGGAAGGAAAGGAGGGAGGGAGGGAAGGAAGGAAGGGAAGGAGGGAGGAAAGGAGGATAGAAGGAAGGAAGGAGGGAAGAAAGGAGTAAGTAAACATCTCTAATGGGAGGTATGGACTCAATAAACCTGATGGTAACTTTATGGCAGCAAAGAGGTTACATCATTGTTGGTGTGTAGGGACAGATTCAGTATGTTAAGGAAGGAAGGGAGGCAGGGAGAGAGGGAGGAAGGAAGGGAGAAAGAAGGAAGGAAAGAGGGAGATAGGGAGGGAGGAAGGAAAGAAGGGAGGAAGGAGGAAAGGGGAGGGAGGAAGGGAGGAAGGAAAGGAGGGAGGAAGGAGGAAAGGGGAGGCAGGGAGGGGGGGAGAGAGAGAGGGGAAGGAAGGAGGTAAGGAGGTATGGACTCAATAAACCTGATGGTAACTTTATGGCAACAAAGAGGTTACATCATTGTTGGTGTGTAGGGGAAGAATTCAGTATGTTAACCCTCTGGAAAGGAAGGAAGGAAAGGAGGGAGGGAAAGGGAGGAAGGAAAGGAGTAAGGAGGGAGGAAGAGAGGGAGGAGAAGAGGAAGGAAGTAAGGAGAGAAAGAAGGGAGGAAGGATGGAAAAGAGGAATGAAGGAAGAAAGGAAGCATGGAAGGAAGGGAGGGAAAGGAAAGGAAAGAGAGGGAGGATGGAAGGAAGGGAGGGAGGGAGGAAAAGAGGAAGGAGGAAGGAAGGAAGTAAAAGGAAAGGAATGAGGGAGGGAGGAAAAGAGGAAGGAAGTAAGGAGAGAAGGAAGGAAGGGAGGAAAGAAAGGAGTAAGGAGAGAGGGAGGAAGGAAGGAAAACAGGAAGGAAGGAAGCAAGGAAGGATGGAAGGAAGTGAGGAAAGAAGTATGGAAGGAGGAGGGAGCAAAGAAAGAGGGAAGGAGGGGAAAAACGAAGGAAATATTAAAGAAAGTGGGAAGGAAAGAAAGAAAGAAAGAAGGAACAGTCAAAAAGAGATGGGGTCAGTTTAACCCGGGAGGATTAAATAAAGCAGAAGGCATAAAAAAAACATAATCACTCATTTCCTGTATGATCAGTTACGTCGTGAGGAAATGTTGAGTAATTGCATAAAAAGCGCTCGGAGCAGATAATTTAGAAATGTGACAGTTTAATTCTTCTGATACAAAAGGTAATTTAATGGTCCATGTAATGAAGCCCCCTCCTCATTTACTAGTGTTTTGTGGCACACAGTTTGTATACAGTATAAATAAATAAGGCACAAGCTTGAAGGGCTTGAATGTATTTTTGTTTATTATTGAAATGATTGCTAATGATGTGTGCCTTGTAGATATTGTAGCCGCCTCTCAGCTGGAATTGATTGATGATCGGCCCGGTGGAGACAAACATGTGCACCCAGAGGAGCTAGTACGGCTACCGCTATATATATATATATATAACTAGTTTAACCCTCCTGTTGTCCTCAGGTCAAGGAAGGATAGAAGGAAAGGAGTAAGGATGAAAAGAGGAGGGAATTTAGGAGAGAAGGAAGGGAGGAAGGACGAAAGGAAAGGAGTAAGGAGGAAAAGAGGAAGGACGAAAGGAAAGGAGTAAGGATGAAAAGAGGAAGGACGAAAGGAAAGGAGTAAGGATGAAAAGAGGATGGAATTTAGGAGAGAAGGAAGAAAAGGAGTAAGGAAGGAGGAAGGAAGGAAAGGAGTAAGGAGGGAGGAAGGAAGGGAGTAAGGAGGGAGGGAGGAAAGGAGAAGGAAGGGAGGAAGGAAAGGAGTAAGGATGAAAAGAGGAAGGAATTTAGGAGAGAAGGAAGGAATTTAGGAGAGAAGGAAGGAAAGGAGTAAGGAGGGAAGGAGGAAGGGAGAAGGATGGAAGGAAAGGAGTAAGGAGGAAAAGAGGAAGGAAGTAAGGAGAGAAGGAAGGAAGGAACGAAAGGAGTAAGGAGGAAGGGAGAAGGAAGGAAGGAAAGGAGTAAGGACGAAAAGAGGAAGGAATTTAGGAGAGAAGGAAGGAAGGAAGGAAAGGAGTAAGGACGAAAAGAGGAAGGAATTTAGGAGAGAAGGAAGGAAGGAAGGAAAGGAGGTAGGGAGGAAGGAAGTAAGGATGGAAGGAAAGGAGTAAAGAGGGAGGGAGGAAAGAAGGAAGGAAGGAAGGAAGCAAGGAAAGGAGTAATGACAAAAAGAGGAAGGAATTTAGGAGAGAAGGAAGGGAGGGAATAAGGATGAAAAGAGGAAGGAAGGAAGGAGGAACACTCAGTCACTTTTTCTTCCATCTCTCATTTTGTCATTTTTTTCATCGCCCCATCTGTCTGTCACACTTTCTCCTCCTCTTCACATATCTCTCTCTCTCTCTCTCTCTCTCTCTCTCTCTCTCTCTCTCTCTCTCTCTCCGCCCGCTCCTTTCTCTTCTTCTCCTCCCTTAATGGTCTCTCGTCCCCCAGGTGGCCCTGGATGCCATTTCGACCCCCTGCTTTTGAATTTAATTACACATGGCATTGTCTTCATTTGCCCTCCCACCCACTCACTCACAAACACACACACACAGACACACACACACACACACACACACACACACACACACACAATGAATCCAAGATTACTGCAGGCAATAACACCCAGGGGTGGAGTGTGTGTGTGTGTGTGTGTGTGTGTGTGTGTGTGTGTGTGTGTGTGTGTGTGTGTGTGTGTGTGTGTGTGTGTGTGTGTGTGTGTGTGTGTGTGTGTGTGTGTGTGTGTGGAGGGAGGGGGGGGTGCAACAAAGAACAGATTGAAGGCTGAAAAGTTGATATCGAAAATCAAATTAATGCAAGTGAGAGGGAAAGCACATCTAATTAAGACGCTTTTGAAGAAATGACAAGCAAATCCGTTTTGACAGAAATAATCAGGATGAGTCGGAGATGAAGAGTTAATTTTCCAAAATGTTTAGAAAGTGTGTGAGCACAGGTTGTGGGACTGAAATAAGAAATAAAAACTAACAATGAAAAACACTTCATGAGAAAAAAGTTAGCGTCATGTTAGGTCACAAATATTTGTAGTGTTCATCAACTTCCTGTTTTCATATAATACTGTTTTAATTTTTTTCAACTTTATCTTGATATGATTTGAATCTTTTTTCCCACCTCTAGTTATCACATTCATTTTATTCATTTGACATAAACGTTAAACAGGAAATATGGACTTTAAAATCTCATTCTTATCTGTCACCATATAATAGAGTCTGTAAGTTATGAGAACTGTGAAATATCACTTTAGTTGACTAAGTTGCTTTAAAACTAGTAGTAAACTGTCTCTTTTATAGTTGAAAATGCTAAAAATGATTTGGCTTTGAACTTTAAGGTATTCAATCCCTTACAGTGATACAGTAACCTTACAGTACCTTTTATTAGACTTTATAATGAAGACAAGGGAGACACGTTTGATAAGATGTTACTGACCCGGGACTGCAACTGTTTCAAGGAAAGGACTTGGTTGTGTGTATCTGTCATTTTGTTCTTCACTTCATACACATTTTTTATTTTATTTTATTTTATTGTCATGACTGTGGCTCCTGTCATTGTCATTATTTCTTACTTATGATGTGCTGATCCTGTTCATGTTCTTTATTTTATTAGTTGTGGGGGGGGGGGGGTCTTTTTTCCCCCCTCTTCTCTTTTTCTACCTGTCTATCCTGTGTTATCTCCATGGATCTCCATCCCCCTTTCTTCTGTCCTTCCTCCCTGCCTCCTTATTTCCTTCCCTCCCTCCCTACATCCCTCATTCATTCCTTCCTTCCTTTCCTTTCTCCCTTTCTTCTTTCCTCCTTCCTACCTCCCTCCCTCATTCCTTCTTTTCCTTCCTCCCTTCCTTCTTTCCTTCCTTCATTCATTTCCTTCCTCCCTCCCTGATACATATTTTTATTTTATTTTTTTGTATGTATTTCTTAAAATGAGTTGACTTAGCAGGATCATTTAGTCATGACTCAGTTTATTGTGTTAATATCATGTTTTTTAGTCATTTAAAGAAACAAGTATTATGATGAGACCTAAAGACTCTATCTGTATTAGTATTTTACTAAATAGATATTTTATCATCATTTCTTGTCACATATCTTTTTATGAAGTGAATGTGAGCTCATTTATGCATAAAACTCCTCAGATGACTCTTTTAAAGAAGCAGGTTGTGTACTTGGAGCTCCTCTTCTCTCTACACACTGAAACAAATCTTCTCTTTCTTTTACCTTTCTTCCTTTTTTCTTCCTTTTTATTACATTTAACTGCAGCATTTTTCTTATACTGGCCAAAAGACATTCAGAGACAGTGATGGTTGGGAGCATCAGACCAGATATCATAGAGGGGCACCGGGAGAAAAAAAAAAAAGAAAGAAAAGCAAAAAGCGAGCGATATATTTTAATGTACCGAGGGATCGTCGCTCTCATGATGAACTAATGTGATTACATCGCTGTACTGTGTCACTGCACTGATGCTGCTGCTCTGCTCTCTCCTGCCGTTGCTTTTGAAAGATGGCTGTTGTTTTCTTCTCATTATACGGCTCCTGAAATGTACCCGGGAGGGGTGAGTGAGAGGTATGGAGGTTGGGTGGGTTGAGGGGGGGGGGGGCGGGGGTGGGGGTGGGGTGGTGGGGGTGGTTAATGGTTGAAATAACGACCCCTCGGTGCTGCAAAAGCATCTATTCTGTCGGTCCAGGACTCGTGGAGCCAGCCGGGGCTTTTCCCTTTTGTCAACAGTGAAAAATGAAGCATTTCTGAATCCCCGGCACTCGCTGTGTTTCCCTCTAGGCGCCTCAGATACATTGAGTTAACATAAAGCAAAATTCAGGACAGGGGCGGCCCGGGTGACAAATGAAGCGCCTCTGTGTGTTTTGGAGGGAAAATAAAGGGGCCCCTTTTGTAGAAATGAGATTTGCTCGTCGTTACTTCCTTCAGGCCCAATCTTTTCCCCTGCAGTCCAAATGTATCTGAGAGGTACAATGGAAGATGGAATATTCTTGAAATGGGAAAGAAAGAAAGAGAATAATCTGAGTATAGATCATTTCCCTTCATCTCGCTCTCAGTCTGCAGTCCGTCGCTGCTTCATTCCCATTTTGTCACATTACGGCTTATTTTCACACTCCGCCGCCTCTCAGGCTAAAAGAAAAGTCGCCAGTGGGTCTGATCACGACACCAAACCCATTGCAGCTTCTTAAAAATGGATCCAATTTAGGTTTTGGAGAGAAAACTCGCTGGGGTACAAATGAGGCACCTCGGTTCGCCTGTTCACGAGCAGTGCTCTCATCCGACTTGGACTCATTTGTAGTCTGCAGGAGAGGAGAGGAATGGATGGTCCGGATAGCTTTTGGCTACATTTCGGGAGAGAAGGCCGCAGTGCCGCGGTGTTTGGGAGGTCCACAGACTTGTTGGCTAATTAGAGAGAGCTCACCGCCTGTAGTCACGCTCGCTGGCTGCGCGGCGAGTCACTCCGGGGAAGCAGACGAGCGGCCGTGTTGCTCCAGAGTTTTCTGATTCCCTCCCAACGAGAAAAAAAAAAAAAAAAAAAAAATCATGTCGAGTGCTTTCATGTTTGTTTGTGTTTGGGTATATCAGGCGCTTTGCTGTGATGCTGTATCAGGAATTAAATGTGTGTGTGTGTGTGTGTGTGTGTGTGTGTGTGTGTGTGTGTGTGTGTGTGTTTCTGCGTGTGTGAGCCTGTCAATTAAGCTTTCCTGCAGATACGACTCATAGGTTTTTGCCTCACCAATTACCAAAGGCACTTTAGGCGACAAAGTCTTTAGTTTTTTTTCACTGAGCCGATGTCCCAAAAGTTGCCTGCTGTTTACCATCTCTGTCTGTTTAGTTTATTTATTTATATTTTATTCATTTGAACTCAATTAATCCTTTTAAAACATTTTGAGGAAATCAATGCATTGGCATCACTTTAAGCTTTCATTCCAAATTAAGAGCTAATATCCACAGTTTGATAGAAAAAGGAATTGACGGCATCAGATTGAAACAAAAGAGGTTTTTGTTTTTTTTTTATCTCTAAAATGAAGTTGTATTAACTTTACTTCTAAAGGCCAGAGTTTATGGACACAGGCAATAAAACAAACTTGTTAACAAACCACTCTCCACTCACCTTCATCCTTATTGAACCCAAAAATTCAACTTTTCAGATCGAGATGTGATCACAGGAAAAAGGAAAAATTAGACAAACAGCTCTGAGTTTTTTTGACATCTTCTTCACTCTTTTTAAAAAGAATGATTGGCTCTTTAGTCTCTTATTTTGAGTTTTTCTAGTACACTACAGTATTTGTTGTATTAGTGCAGTATTTATCGTCTACTCATAGCCAACTGACGGTTCTCTAGAGGCCGAGCTATACTGGTTTTAGTCTGGTGTGCTTCATAAAAGTGTCAAGGTCTGTTCTTGTTGTGCCACTTCCTGTTTTATTTTGAAGTCCTCGTCTTATCCCTGTCTTCCTTTCCTTCCTTCCTTCCTTCTTTACTCATTCCGTCCTTCCTACCTCATTCCTTCTGTCCTTCTTTCCTCCATTCCTTCTTTTCCTTCCTCCCTTTCTTCTCCCCTTAATCCTTTCCTTCCTTCCTTCCTAACATAAAACTTGTCCAAAATAACCTTCTTAACTTCCTTCCTTCCTCATTCCTTCCTTCCTCTTTTCCTCTCTCCCTCCCTCCTTACTCCTTTCCTTCCTTCCTTCCTTCCTCCCTTCCTTCCTCATTCCTTCCGTCCTTCTTTCCTCCATTCCTTCTTTTCCTTCCTCCCTTTCTTCTCTCCTTACTCCCTTCCTCCCTCCTTAATCCTTTCCTTCCTTCCTTCCTAACATAAAACTTGTCCAAAATAACCTTCTTAACTTCCTTCCTTCCTCATTCCTCCTTTCCTTCCTCATTCCTTCCTTCCTCTTTTCCTTCCTCATTCCTTCCATCCTTCTTTCCTCCATTCCTTCTTTTCCTTCCTCCCTTTCTTCTCCCCTTCCTCCCTTCCTCCCTCCTTAATCCTTTCCTTCATTCCTTCCTAACATAAAACTTGTCTAAATAACCTTCTTAACTTCCTTCCTTCCTCATTCCTTCCTTCCTCTTTTCCTCTCTCCCTCCCTCCTTACTCCTTTATTTCCTTCCTTCCTTCCTTCCTTCCTTCTTTTCCTTCCTCCCTTTCTTCTCCCTTTACTCCCTTCCTCCCTCCTTAATCCTTTCCTTCCTTCCTTCCTAACATAAAACTTGTCCAAATAACCTTCTTAACTTCCTTCCTTCCTCATTCCTTCCTTCCTCTTTCCCTCCCTCCCTCCTTACTCCTTCCTTCCTTCCTTCCTGTCTAGTTTCTCGCCTGTGTGATTGCTTTCCCCGCCCTAATGTGTTTCACCTGTGTCAAATTGTCTTCCCCATCCTTGTGTATGTAAGCCGTGTTTCCCTTCCCTTCTGTGCCAGATCGTCTTGTCCTTTGAGTTCCAGCGTTTTATTTCCTTGAGTAACTTCCTGTGAGTGACCAGTTTTGAATCCTCGACCTTAGAGTTTAGCCTGCCGATTAATTCTACCTTTGACCCCTGCCTGCAATAAACGGCCCTGAGTATGCCTGAGCCCATCGGTTCCTTCATTGTGTCCTGATCCGTACCTGATAAAAAAGAAACACTTTGGGATGGAAATCATTTAATTTAAGTGGAACCAACAGAGAACTAAATTTAACTGTAGCTTTTCACAGTTGATTCAACTTCTGAGAAACTTGTTATTGCAAATCGACCAATACCAAAAATGTCTTGATAATGTCAAATCTCCGGTTCTTTACCAAAATGGAAAGTGCCGGAGATTTGAAAATACAGGAGGCTTATTATATATTATATTAGCTATGCCACACAATCTTTTTTGTTATGAAGCAAAACCAATATACCTTTTTGGGTTGGTTTTTTTTGGTATATTTTGCCACCATCCTTTGATTTGGAGCCAAGGGTTGCAGCTTGTTGCTTGTTGGCATCGTTTTATCCATTTGGAGCCAGAAGCTTCCATATAAGGAGGACGGGGATGTTACCTTTCACACTCTGGAACAGGGGTGTCAAACATGTGGCCCGTGGGCCAGAACCGGCCCGCCGAGGGGTGCTATCCAGCTCTTTTCCTTCCTGTGTTCTTTTCCTTCCTTCCATCTGGCCTCCTTATCTTCCTTTTTTCCTTTCTTCGTTCCTTCGTTTCTTTCTTCCTTCCATCTGTCCTTACTCCCTTTCTTCCATCTGTCCTTCCTCCTTTCCTTTTTTCCTTCCTTTCTTCCTTCCTTCGTTTCTTTCTTCCTTCCATCTGTCCTTCCTTCCATCTGTCCTTACTCCCTACCTTCCTTTTTTCCTTTCTTCGTTCCTTCGTTTCTTTCTTCCTTCCATCTGTCCTTACTCCCTTTCTTCCATCTGTCCTTCCTTCCATCTGTCCTTACTCCCTACCTTCCTTTTTTCCTTTCTTCCTCCCTTCGTTTCTTTCTTCCTTCCATCTGTCCTTACTCCCTACCTTCCTTTTTTCCTTTTTGTTCCTTCCTTCACTATCTGTCTTTCCTACATTTCTTCCCTCCTTCCTTTCACACAGCAGACATCAAAGCCTTACTATAAGTCTTCATATACTTTTTAATGGAGCCATACTTTCTAAGATGACCACCAGCACTCTTATTAGATACCTCAGATAGAGGGCTACACTTTTTAAATGAGGGTAAATTGGACGCTGGGGAGTTTTGGAGCCAGCATGTATAGCAGCCGTTGGTGGCATTGTAATTTGACACCTGGGATAAACTGACTACTTCTACTAAGCAGACAACATTGCTCCTTCCTTCCTTCCTTCCTTCCTGCCTTCCTCCCTTCCTTCCTCCCTTATTCTTTCCTCTCTCCCTCCTTCTCTCTTTCTTTCCTCCCCCCGACCTTCCTTCTTTCCTCTGTCCTTTTTTCCTTCCTTCCTCTTTTCCTTTTCCCTCCCTCCCTCCTTCTTTCTTTGCTCCCTCCTTCCATCCTTCCTTGCTTCCTTCCTTCCTCCTTTCCTCCCTTCCTCCCTCCTCCCTTCCTCCCTTATTCTTTCCTCCCTCCCTCCTGCTTTCTTTGCTCCCTCCTCCTTCCACCCTTCCTTGCTTCCTTCCTTCCTTCCTCCTTTCCTCCCTCCCTCCTTACTTCTTTCTTTCCTTCCTCCCTTCCTTCCTCTTTTCATCCTTATTCCTTTCCTTCCTTCCTTCCAACAATCGTTTTTACCTTTGACGAGTGATGGGCACCACCTGAGACTGCAGTGTGCTGAAGGCATTTACGAAGTGAAACAAGAAGAAGCAGCCGTCGTCGTCTCCTCTCCGTCAGACACACGTTATCCTGAAAAAGCAGAAGTCTATTCAGCCAGTCCTCTGTGAACAAGAGAGAAGAGGCCATGCTGTCCTTTTTTCCTTCCTTCCTCTTTTCCTTTTTCCCTCCCTCCCTCCTTCTTTCTTTCCTGTCCTTTTTTCCTTCCTTCCTCTTTTCCTTTCTCCCTCCCTCCCTCCTTCTTTCTTTCCTCCGTCCTTCCTTCCTTCCCTCCCTCCCTTCCTTCTTCCCATCCCTTCCTCATTCCTTCCTTTCCTTCCTCCCTTCCTTCTTTCCTCCCTCCTACCTTCCTCCCTTCCTTCGTCTCTTATTCTTTCCTCCCTCCCTCCCTCCTTCTCTCTTTCTTTCCTCCCCCCTACCTTCTTTCTTTCCTCTGTCCTTTTTTCCTTCCTTTCCTCCCTCCCTTCCTTTTTTCCTTCCTTCCTCTTTCTTTGCCCCCTCCTCCTTCCATCCTTCCTTACTCCTTTCTTTCCTTCCTTCTCTCCTAAATTCCTTCCTCTTTTCCTCCTTCCTTCCTTCCATCATTCTTCTTTAATTTTTCCTTCCTTCTTCCCCTCCTCCCCACTTTCTTTGCTTCCTTCCTCCTTTCCTCCCTCCGTCCTTATTCCTTTCTTTCCTTCCTTCCTCTTTTCATCCTTATTCCTTTCCTTTCCTTCCTTCCTTCCAACAATCGTTTTTACCTTTGACGAGTGATGGGAACCACCTGAGACTGCCGTGTGCTGAAGGCATTTACGAAGTGAAACAAGAAGCAGCAGCCGTCATCGTCTCCTCTCCGTCAGACACACGTTATCCTGAAAAAGCAGAAGTCTATTCAGCCAGTCCTCTGTGAACAAGAGAGAAGAGGCAACGCTGTCCTTTTTTCCTTCCTTCCTCTTTTCCTTTTTCCCTCCCTCCCTCCTTCTCTCTTTCCTCTGTCCTTCCTTCATTCCTTCCTCTTTTCCTTTTTCTCTCCCTCCCTCCTTCTTTCTTTCCTCCGTCCTTTTTTCCTTCCTTCCTCTGTCCTTTTTTCCTTCCTTCCTCTGTCCTTATTCCCTCCCTCCCTCCTTCTTTCTTTCCACCGTCCTTTTTTCCTTCCTTCCTCTGTCCTTATTCCCTCCCTCCCTCCCTTCCTTCTTCCCTTCCCTCCCTCATTCCTTCCTTCATTTCCTTCCTCCCTTCCTTCTTTCCTCCCTCCTACTTTCCTCCCTTCCTTCATTCCTTTCCGTCCTCCCTTATTCTTTCCTCCCTCCCTCCTTCTCTCTTTCTTTCCTCCCCTCTACCTTCCTTCTTTCCTCTGTCCTTTTTTCCTTCCTTCTTCTTTTCCTTTTTCCCTCCCTCCCTCCTTCTTTCTTTGCTCCCTCCTCCTTCCATCCTTCCTTGCTTCCTTCCTTCCTTCTTTCCTCCCTCCCTCCTTACGCCTTTCTTTCCTTCCTTCCTTCCTTCCTTCCTCTTTTCGTCCTTATTCCTTTCCTTCCTTCCTTCCTTCCTCTTTTCGTCCTTACTCCTTTCCTTCCTTCCTTCCTTCCATCATTCTTCTTTAATTGTTCCTTGCTTCTTCCCCTCCTCCCCTCTTTCTTTGCTCCCTCCTCTTTCCTTTCTTCCTTCCTTCCTTCCTCCTTCCCTCCCTCCCTCCTTCCTTACTCCTTTCTTTCCTTCCTTCCTTTCTTCCTTCCTTCCTTCCTCTTTTCCTCCTTATTCCTTTCCTTTCCTTCCTTCCTTGCAACAATAGTTTTATCCTTTGACGAGTGATGGGAACCACCAGAGACTGCAGTGTGCTGAAGGCATTTACGAAGTGAAACAACAAGAAGCAGCCGCCGTCGTCTCCTCTCCGTCAGACACACGTTATCCCGAAAAAGCAGAAGTCTATTCAGCCAGTCCTCTGTGAACAAGAGAGAAGAGGCAATGCTGACAAACCAATTCAGCCACTTCAGCTTCTATTTCTCAGAGAAGTGAGCTGAGCCTGGAGTCGCTGCCCGCTGACAGCACTATTAAGACTCATCCTCGGCCCGCTCGGCTATCGCAGACGAGGTGTTCATACATCTGTCTGCAGCCTGGACCTCACTCTGCTTTTATAAGTGTTAGCAACCTACAGGAGTCTATTATTCATACTTTATAATAAATATGAATATAAATAGACAGAGAAAGAAAGTGTAGAGCACGGGTGTCAAACATGCGGCCCGTGGGCCAGAACTGGCCCGCCAAGGAATCCAATCCGGTCCACTTTCCTTCTTGTCTTCTTTTCCTTCCTATACCCTCCTGTCATCTGTCCTTCCTTCCTTCCTTCCTTCCTCCCTTTCTTACTTCTTTCCTTCTTTGTTTACTTCCCTCTGTCCTTCCTTCAATCTTTCCTTTCCTTCATATTCCCTTTTCCTTCCTTCCTTCCTTCTTTCCTCCCTTTCTTCTTTTCATCTTTCCATCCCTCCTTCTTTCCTTCCCTTCCCTTTCCTCCTTCGATCTTTCCTTCCTATCTTCTTTTCCTGTCTTCCCTTGCCCTTGCTACCTTCCTTCTTTCCTCCCATCATTCCTTCCCTTCCCTCCTTCCATCTTTCCTTCCTATCTTCTTTTCCTGTCTTCCCTTGCCCTTGCTACATTCCTTCCTTCCTTCCTTCCTTCCTTCCTTTGATCTTTCCTTCCTCCCTTTCTTACTTCTTTCCTTCTTTGTTTACTTCCCTCTGTCCTTCCTTCAATCTTTCCTTTCCTTCATATTCCCTTTTCCTTCCTTCCTTCCTTCTTTCCTCCATTTCTTCTTTTCATCTTTCCATCCCTCCTTCTTTCCTTCCCTTCCCTTCCCTCCTTCGCTCTTTCCTTCCTATCTTCTTTTCCTGTCTTCCCTTGCCCTTGCTACTTTCCTTCCTTCCTTCCTTTTGTCTTTCCTTCCCTCCTTTCATTCCTTCCTATCACTTTTCCCTTCTTTCCGTCCTTCCTTCCTTCCCTTTGATCTTTCCTTCCTCCTTTTCTTACTTCTTTCCTTCTTTGTTTACTTCCCTCTGTCCTTCCTTCAATCTTTCCTTTCCTTTCCTTCATATTCCCTTTTCATCCTTCCTTCTTTCCTTCCTTCTTTCCTCCATTTCTTCTTTTCATCTTTCCATCCCTCCTTCTTTCCTTCCCTTCCCTTTTCTCCTTCGATCTTTCCTTCCTATCTTCTTTTCCTGTCTTCCCTTGCCCTTGCTACTTTCCTTCCTTCCTTCCTTCCTTCCTCCCTTTGATCTTTCCTTCCTCCCTTTCTTACTTCTTTTCTTCTTTGTTTACTTCCCTCTGTCCTTCCTTCAATCTTCCCTTTCCTTCATATTCCCTTTTCCGGCCTTCCTTCCTTCCTTCTTTCCTCCCTTTCTTCTTTTCATCTTTCCATCCCTCCTTCTTTCCTTCCGTCATTCCTTCCCTTCCCTTCCCTCCTTTGATCTTTTCTTCCTATCTTCTTTTCCTGTCTTCCCTTGCCCTTGCTACCTTCCTTCCTTCCTTCCTTCCTTTTGTCTTTCCTTCCCTCCTTTCATTCCTTCCTATCACTTTCCCCTTCTTTCCATCCTTCCTTCCTCCCATCGATCTTCTTATTGGTCCGGCCCATATGAAATCAAATTTGGTTGTATTTGGCCCTTGAACTAAAATTAGTTTGACACCCCTGGTGTAGAGTAATCAGGGTTCCGGCCCGCTGCAGACGTTGGTTGGATTTTTTTTTTTTTTTTGAAGACGTTGGCATGTGTGCACGAGGCATGTGTTGCTTAGGCGACCGCCTTGGTTGTAAAGTGCTGTGAGAAATCCTGGATTTAGGTTTTAACCAGCGGTCTGTGTTTGTTTCCTTAAACTCAATATCACTGTTAGCCGTTAGCTTGTCCGTGTTATGCTAGCGGGAGGTACAGAGAGAGCTACAGGTGTGTTCAGGGTCGCAGTCAGACAGTCGGACACAGCAGTTCCGGCCCGCTGCAGACGTTGGTTGGATTTATTTATTTTATTTTTTTGAAGACGTTAGTTAAGGTGGGAGGCGTGTGTTGCTTAGGCGACCTTCTCAGCTGTAAAGTGCTGTGGGAAACCCTGGTAATCATGACATCATGGCACTTAGTATCTGTGTGTGAAGTGCTATTATTTGTACTTATTAAAAAGGTGTTTCTGTGCCCACGGGTTAATTATGTAGTTTTTTTTTGTACATTTTTAAGGAGCTACTTATTTTTGGACAGTGATGTTTAATGTGGAGGTCTGTAGTTACACAACACATGGCACACACACTGACAGACTGAAGGAATAATCATAAAAGAGCTGTTGGTGAATTTTTGGAGGACTATGGCAGAGTCAAGGCTCTCTATTAGCATATCCTTCATCTGCCTGGTGTGTCCACAAAGGAGACTCTCTCTCTCTCTCTCTCTCTCTCTCTCTCTCTCTCTCTCTCTCTCTCTCTCTCTCTCTCTCTCTCTCTCTCTCTCTCTCTCTCTCTCTCTCTCTCTCTCTCTCTCTCTCCCTCCCTCCTCTCTCTCTCTCTCTCTACCTCTCTCTGTCTCTACCTCTCTCTGTCTCTCTGTGTCTCTCTCTCTCTCTCTCTCTCTTCCTCTCTCTCCGTCTCTCTCTCTCTCTACCTCTCTCTGTCTCTACCTCTCTCTGTCTCTCTGTCTCTCTGTCTCTCTCTCTCTCGCTCTCTCTCTCTCTCTCTCTCTCTCCGTCTCTCTCTCTCTCTACCTCTCTCTGTCTCTCTGTCTCTACCTCTCTCTGTCTCTCTGTCTCTCTCTCTCTCGCTCTCTCTCTCTCTCTCTCTCTCTCTCTCTCTCTCTGAGCCTGCCTCTCTATCTCTCCCTCTCTTCCTCTCTCCGTCTCTCTCTACCTCTCTCTCTCGCTCTCTCTCCCTCTCTCTCTCCGTCCGTCTCCCCACCGGTGCATTCAGATGCAAAGCAAAGTGAATGTAATTATGTATCCTTTCTTTTTTCTTCTTCTTCTTCTTCTTTCACAACATTTTGTCCGGGCTTTAATATACACTCCTCCGTCGTGAATTTCAATCACAGCTCTCTGCATTTGTTTCCCTTTAAGGTGATGAAGAAAAGAAAAGAGCTCTTTGCTTTAATTCTATTTGTGCGGAAATTTGTTGTAATATTTGGCTGGCGTCAGGTCTTTCCTCCCTTCCTTATTTCCTTTCTCCATCCCCCTTTCTTCCTTTCCTCCTTCCCTCCCTCCCCCCTACCTTCCTTCCTTTCCTTCCTTCCTCCCTCCTACCTTCCTTCATTCCTTTCTTTCCTCCCCCTACCTTCCTTCTTTCCTCTGTCCTTTTTTCCTTCCTTCGACTTTTCCTTTCTCCCTCCCTCCCTCCGTCCCTCCCTCCCTTCCTCCCTCCCTTCCTCCTTCTTTCTTTCCACTGTCCTTCCTTCCTTCCTTCCTTCGTCCTTTCCTTCCTTCTTCCTTCCTCCCTTCCTTCCTTCCTTCCTCCCTCCCTCCCTCCCTCTTTCTTTCCTCTCTCCTTCCTTCCTTCCTTCCTTCCTTCCTTCCTTCCTTGACTGGAGGACAACAGGAAGGTTAAGGTACAGGCTGAAATAGATCGATACCTCTTTTTTTCTTCTTCTTCTTCTTCTTCTTCTTCTTTCACAACATTTTGTTCAAGCTCCTCCGTCGTGAATTTCAATCACACCTCTCTCCATTTGTTTCCCTTTAAGGTGATGAGGGGAAAAAAACAGACCTCTTTGCAGACTTTAATTCTATTTGTGCGGAAATTTGTTGTAATATTTGGCTGGCGGCAGGTCAGGTGGAGAATTCATATTTCATAAAGTGAAGATATGCTACAGTAATAGCTCATTTGTGGTTGTGGAACGGGAGAATTTATTGTGGAGCCCTGCGGAGGTGTTGTTGGCCTAATTCAGCAAACGTTTGTCTGGAAAGTGCTCACATGATAACCTCCATGACTCCACCACTTTCACCATCTGTCTGCTAAAATCCACATTTCAACTGTAGGCTAGGCACTCATCTTAAATTTAAAGCATAGTTAGAGTGTAGGGGATTTAAAAATACTGAAGAGGGGAGGGAAAAAAAATAGCAGAAAGAAATGTTAGATAATTTAACTTACACCAGTTAAGCTTTGTAAAAGAGTATTTTTCCTTTCAGCAGTCAATATGACCAACAATTCAACAACTGCACAGGAAGGATGGAAGGGAGGGAGGATGGAGGGGGGGAAAGATGGAAAGAAGGGAGGAAGGAAGAAGGAAGGAAGGAAAGGAGGGAGGAAGGAAGGGAAGAATGGAGGGAGGGAGGAAGAAGGAAAGAAGGGAGGAAGGAAAAAGGAAGGAAAGGAGGGAGGAAGGAAGGGAGGAAGGAAGGAGGGAGGAAGGAAGGGAGGATGGAAGGAAGGGAGGAAGCAGGAAGGATGGAAGAAGGAAGGAAAGGAGGGTCAAATTGACCCTGTCTGTTTTGACTGTTCCTTCTTTCCTCCCTTCCTTTTGTCCTTTTTTCCTTCCCTCCTTCCTCCCTTCCTTCTGTCCTTCTTTCCTTCTTCCCTTCCCTCCTTCCTCCCTTCCTTCCTTGCTTCTTTCCTTTCCTTCCTTCTTCCTGTCCTTCCTTTCTTTCCTCGCTCCCTCCTTCTCTTTCCTTCCTTCACTCCCTCACTCCTTCCTCCCTTCCCTCCCTCCTTCTCTCTTTCCTTCTTCACTTCCTTCCCCCATCCTTTCCTTCCTCCTTCCTCCCTTCCTTCCCCCTCCTTTCCTTCCTTCTTCCTCCTTTCCTTCCTTCTTTCTCTTTCCCCCCCTCCTTTCCTTCCTCCTTGCCTCTGAACTTTTAAATGAAACTGTCTAAATGTGAATTAAAGAGTTAAAACCATCAAACTAAACACCATTACCACATGAATACTGTTCCAACCTTTAATTGGTCTCATTTCTCTATGTGGAATCATGTCTGTGAGGGTATTACTGGCGAGCTAAAAATCAGTGTAGCAACATTATATTGTTTTCCATAATTACCTTTTTGGCATTTTGGCCATTTTAGCATTTTAGACACAAGCTGGAATTGACATTGCAAAAAGCAACCAGAGTGATTGAGTAATAAAAAATTCAGCTTGGTAAGAAAGTCATCAAAGTCATTATAATTTATACTGTCAATAAAGTAACTGTGTGTTCCAAAATTTTATGATTCTTCAAGACGTGTCGCTGCATAATCTTAAACTTTGACCCTGCTGTTTAACACTCGGTTTTAATAATGTCAGCTGTTAATCGCTCCTTTCTGCTTTACCAAACACTAAAGGTTTGATTTATTAAATGTTTGCATGTGTAAAAACCAGGCGGGGAGCTCTGGTCCTCTTGAAATGAGTGGAAGCAACTTAGAACTTGCATTCTATCAAAAGGCCACCAGGGGGCGACCGTCTCTATACAAGTCAATGGAGAATTCACCAACTTCTCACTTGATTTCTAACCTCAGTAAACGTTTTCAAAATGTGTTTATGGTCTCAATCGCTAGTTTAAAGCCTTCTTCAATGCAGTATGATGTTCATTTGGGACATTTTGGCCTCCCTGATTTTATATGTGACGATAAAGCAGGGTATGCATTAGGGCGTGGCTACGTCCTGATTGACAGGTTGATTGACCAATGTCCTCGAGATCCAGCCCTCGTAACCATAGCAACCTCCCCGCTCCGCCCATGGCCCCGCCTCATGCCATTATATGTAGAATCCGTGTTTTTATTTTTCCCAGCATGCACCTGAAATTTTCAAGATGGCGCTGCCTAGATTGGAAACTATTGGCTTCCGAGCAGCAGTCCACAAACCAATGGGTGACGTCACGGATGTTACATCCATTTCTTTTATACAGTCTATGGTAAAAAACGTGTGCAAACTTGACATCACCTGCCAAAAAAATGTGCACTGAGGTTTGAATCTTTCAACTGTGCAAAAAGATAATACGCTCTATCCATTTAGTACGTTTGCCATCATGAATATTCAATATAGGACCCTAGTTTTAACCCCAGTGTGTAAAATACAGAGAGGAGAAAATGCAAATATGTTATTTAGCACATGCACATTGTGATTTACCAAACCTGAAGGTAATGTTTGTGATGGTAACTAACTAAATAATAGGTTTGAAGGGCAGGTATTAACCAACTGTTGCTATGGAGACGGGGAAATGGAAGCACAATAACAGATTTTTCCACAATATAGTCTTTTTATCTGGTACTTCTTTTGTTATAACTCAACATGTTTGTTAACCTCTGCCTCTAAAACCTCTAATTCCCGTGGTTCACATTTTGCTTGCAAGGCTTTCAGCTCGTCCAAACTCTCCATTAAGACTCAAAACCCTCATTTAAATCCTTTCTGTCTGCAGCTGTTGTCCTTTACTCCTACCTTCCTTCATTCCTTTCCTCCCTTCCTTATTTCCTTTCTCCATCCCCCTTTCTTCCTTCCTCCTTCCCTCCCTCCTTATTTCCTTCCTTCCTGTCCTTCCTCCCTTCCTTCTTTCATCCCTCCTTCCTTCCTTCCGTCATTCCTTTCCTTCTTCCCTTATTCTTTCCTCCCTCCTTCTCTCTTTCTTTCCTCCCCCCTACCTTCCGTCTTTCCTCTGTCCTTTTTTCCTCCCTTCCTTATTTCCTTTCTCCATCCCCCTTTCTTCCTTCCTCCCTCCCTCCTTCTTTCTTTCCTCTGTCCTTCCTTCCTTCCTTCCCTCCTCCCTCCTCCCTTCCTTCATTCACACACCTTCCTGTGTTCTCTTCCTTCCTTCCCTCCATCTGTCCTTCCTACCTTCCTTTTGTCTTTTCTTCGTTCTTTCGTTCCTTTGTTTGTTTCTTCCTTCCATCTGTCCTTACTCATTACCTTCCTTTTTTCCTTTCTTGGTTCCTTCCTTCCTTCCTTCCATATGTCCTTCCTTCCTTTCTTCTCTCTGTTCTTCTTTCTTTCCTTCCTCCTTCCTCCTCTGTCCTTCCTTCACTATATGTCCTTCCTTCCTTTCTTCTCTCTGTTCTTCCTTCTTTCCTTCCTCCTTCCTCCTCTGTCCTTCCTTCACTATATGTCTTTCCTACCTTTCTTCCCTCCTTCCTTTTGTCTGTCCTTCCTTCCTTTCTTCTCTCTGTTCTTCCTTCTTTCCTTCCTCCTTTCTGTCTGTCCTTCCTTCACTATCTGTTTTTCCTACCTTTCTTCCTTCATTCCTTTTGTCTGTCTGTCTTTCCTTCCTTCCTTCCTTCCTTCCTTCCTTCCCTCTGTTCTTCCTTCTTTCCTTCCTCCCTTCTGTCTTTTTGTCTGTCATCTTTTTAATGATCTGGCCCACATGAGATCAAACTGGCTCTAAGTGAGTCAACACGATGAAGACACACCAGCGCTTCACACTTTCATTCCTTTTTTTTTTTTTTTGGGTTGTTTTGCTTCCTCCAGAGTGCGAGAGCGGCTTTAACTTTGTAGAAACTGTGAGGAATATAACGTAGAATCTTAATTCATCAATTACGGTAGTGATAGTGATTGTAATTTGTCAATTATGAAAGTGACGTTGATTGTAATTCTCCAATTATGAAAAGTGAAAAACATCAAAATGGCTGCCATGTTTTTTGTCTTCCCGATGATGGCAGATTTATTTTAGACTCAGTCATCTGTAAGTTTAAACCTTTTGGATGGATGAGGTTCTGGTTCTTCTGTATGTTTAAGGGCGTATTCACACCAGGAAAGTCCTTTGGTCCACTTATTTAGTCCGGACCAAAATATAATGTTTCTTTTTTGGTTTGGTGCGGTTCCTGTTCACATTGCGCTTTTCGCAAGTGGACCAGAATTTGTCAACAAACTCACGTGTGTGCAAAGATCGTTCAATCATTGGACAAAAAGCTCTGGGGTCGGGGTAAAGCGGTAAGGGAAAAAAGGGGGGGGGAGCGCCGGTTAAAGTAAACAATCATGGACGTCCAGCAGCGCGCTGCACTCGTTGTGCTGATGTTAATTTGTGTCATTCAGTTGCAAACGTTTCAGGCGCATTTGGAGCAACACCAGCTTCTGGTGCAACGTCATTTTCAGCTGCCGGTTTGCTAATCAAGTTTGGAGTTGCTAAGGCACTAATCAAACAATTATTTCCCATAATGCGGTCGGCTACGAGAGCCTGTTGCGTCCAAAAAGGCATGTGATTATTTATAACTGGGTCGGACCAAGCGCGGTCGCATTCACATATCAAGCGAACCGTTCCAGGGTCCGTTTGGAAGCGAACCGAGACCACCTCTCCGACTGGGTCTCGGTCCGACTGTTTGGTCCGCTCCAGAGTTCGATGGTTTGTGTTCACACCAGCCCAAAAGGTCCGCACCAGCGATTTTTTCGGTTTGGTCCGAACCAAACAAGGCAGGTGTGAATACGCCCTAAGTATGTTTAGAGCTCAGGAGGAATGAGGGAGGAAGGAAGATGGAAGAAGGAAGGAAAAGAGGGAGGATGGAATGGAGGAAGAAGGAAGGATGGAAGGAAGGGAGGAAGAAGGAAGGAAGGGAGGAAGGAAGAAATTCTGGTTCTTCTGTATGTATAAGTACGTTTAGAGCTCAGGAGGAAGAAGGAAGGGAGGGATGGAGGAAGGAAGGAAAGGAGGAAGGGATGAAGTATATATATAAGTTGTGTGTTTAGAGCTCAGGAGGAAGAAGGAAGGAAGGAAGGAAACATAGATTTTTCCGTGAATCAGTCGAGCGCAGATTTTAAAAGCTGGTTTAGCTGAATTCATATCATTGATTAATGGCAGCTACTGTACACACATCGATGCTTGCTGCACATTATTGGAGACTCTCATGAAGGTTGATATACAAGGAGTCTGAAGTGTTACCATACTTAAGATTTCTGTCGTGTTAGAAAGTAATTGCTGTGTCTTTTTCTTTTTCTTTTTCATTTTAAACCTCCTGTTGTGCTCAGGTCAAGGAAGGAAGGAAGGAAGGAAGGAAGGGAGGAAAGGAGAAAAGAAGGAAGGGAGGAAAAGAGGGAGGAAGGAAGGAAGGAAAGAAATGAGGAAGGACGGAAGGAAGGAAATGAAGAAGGAAAGAAGGAAGGGAGGAAAGAGGAAGGAAGGAATTGGGGAAAGAAGGAAATGAGGAAGGAACGAAGGAAGGGAGGAAAGGAGAAAAGAAGGAAGGGAGGAAAAGAGGGAGGAAGGAATGAAGGAAGGGAGGAAAGAGGAAGGAAGGAATTGGGCAATGAAGGAAATGAGGAAGGAAGGGAGGAAAGGAGAAAAGAAGGAAGGGAGGAAAAGAGGGAGGAAGGAAGCAAGGAAGGAAATGAGGATGGAAGGAAGGAAGGGAGGAAAGAGGAAGGAAGGAATTGGGGAAAGAAGGAAATGAGGAAGGAACGAAGGAAGGGAGTAAAGGAGGAAAGAAGGAAGGAAGGCAGGGAGGAAAAGAGGGAAGAAGGAAGGAAGGAAGTAATGAAGGAAGGAAGGAAGAAAAGAGGAAGGAAGTAAGGAGAGGAAAGAAGGAAGGAAGTAATGAAGGAAGGAAGGAGGAAAATAGGAAGGAAGTAAGGAGAGGAAATAAGGAATGAGGAAGGAAGGAAGGAAGGAGGAAAAGAGGAAGGAAGTAAGGAGAGGAAAGAAGGAATGAGGAAGGAAGGAAGGAGGAAAAGAGGAAGGAAGTAAGGCGAGAAGGAAGGAAGGAACAGTCAAAAGAGATGGGGTCAATTTGACAGGAGGGTTAAATTAAGGGAACTGATTTCTGTATTTCTGGTGTTTGATTTATTTTTTATGTAATCTCTGCGTCATTGAATATGAGTCACCTCACAATGAATCCCCAAGAAAATACAGAAAAGCTGATGATAATGAATATTTCTGTTTCTTTATATCCGAGGTGTCAAACATGCGGCCTGTGGGCCAGAACCGGCCCGCTGAGGGGTGCTATCTGGCCCTTTTCCTTCCTTCCATCTGTCCTCCTTATCCTCCTTTTTTTCCTTTCTTCGTTCCTTTGTTTCTTTCTTCCTTCCACCTGTCCTTACTCCCTTCCTTCCATCTGTCCTTCCTACCTTCCTTTTTTCCTTTCTTCGTTCCTTCGTTTCTTTCTTCCTTCCATCTGTCCTTACTCCCTTCCTTCCATCTGTCCTTACTCCCTTCCTTCCATCTGCCCTTCCTACCTTCCTTTTTTCCTTTCTTCGTTCCTTCGTTTCTTTCTTCCTTCCATCTGTCCTTACTCCCTTCCTTTTTTCCTTTCTTTGTTCCTTCCTTCCTTCCTTCCATCTGTCTTTCCTACCTTCCTTTTTTCCTTTCTTTGTTCCTTCCTTCCTTCCATCTGTCCTTACTCCCTACATTCCTTTTTTCCTTTCTTTGTTCCTTCCTTCCTTTCATCCCTCTGTTCTTCCTTCTTTCCTTCCTCCCTTCTATCTGTCCATCCTTCACTATCTGTCTTTCCTACCTTTCTTCTCTCCTTCCTTTTTGTCTGTCTTTCCTTCCTTCCTTCCTTCCTTCCTTCCTTCCATCTTTTTAATGATCCGGCCCACATGAGATCAAATTGGTCTGTATGTGGCCTTTGAATGAAAATGAGTTTGACTCCCCTGCTGTATATTCATGCTTTGATTTAGCTTCATGTACCAATAAGGGGTTTTGATTTGGGACAGTTTTCAGTTTTTTTCTCATTCACAGGCTGAAAATCTATCTTTGACATTTTTCAGTGTATTAATGGCTCCTGTTTTTTTTCCCCCCTTCCCTTCTTTTCTTACTGTAGTTGAGAAGAAAGTGGCTCTGGAGAAGGAAGCCAAGGTCAACATCCTGGAGGCCGGCGTCACTGATGTGAGTACATAATCCTTTCATCATTTTGAGACTGATTGATTTTAATTCATTATTATTGTGTCATGCCATAAACTGGCACAAATACAGGTGTAACACCTGTTTAAAGTTTTGTTCCTGAGAATTCGGAGCCGTAGCGAGTAACGCACTTCCTGTCATTTTCACAAAATAAAACAACCTGTTACCTTTTATTATTAAGAAAACCATAACGATAGAATTGGTGCTTTTATTTTGAAAACAGGAAGCGAACATACCCTCGCCGTAGCTAACTTGATCTGTGACGTTTGTATTTTGGGTTTTTGTCAGAAGTTGTGTTGCATCTTGGGTAATGTGAGTGTGAGTAGTAGTGTTGCATCTTGGGTAATGTGAGTGTGAGTAGTAGCGTTGCATCTTGGGTAATGTGAGTGTGAGTAGTAGCGTTGCATCTTGGGTAATGTGAGTGTGAGTAGTAGCGTTGCATCTTGGGTAATGTGAGTGTGAGTAGGAGCGTTGCATCTTGGGTAATGTGAGTGTGAGTAGTAGTGTTGCATCTTGGGTAATGTGAGTGTGAGTAGTAGCGTTGCATCTAGGGTAATGTGAGTGTGAGTAGCAGCGTTGCATCTTGGGTAATGTGAGTGTGAGTAGTAGCGTTGCATCTTGGGTAATGTGAGTGTGAGTAGTAGCGTTGCATCTTGGGTAATTTGAGTGTGAGTAGTCAGCTCTTGATGCATACTCTGCATTTCTGGAGAATCTAGTAAACCATCCAGGAACTTCTCACATACTCTAAATCACATACTACACAGTTAAACACACTACATACTTCACATGACCTCAGAGTTAGTACGAGTAGCACATCAGGGGTGTCAAACATGCGGCCCGTGGGCCAGAACCGGCCCGCCAAGGGGTCCACTTCGGCCCACTTTCCTCCCTGTCTTTTTTTCCTTCCTTCCTTCCATCTGTCCTTCCTACCTTC